>NC_050176.1:18495782-18795782 GCF_008315115.2 Sander lucioperca
TGTGTGTGTGTGTGTGTGTGTGTGTGTGCGTGCGTGCGCGCGCGCGCGCAGGCGCGCAGGCACGCGCATTGGTGATTTTAGACCCTTTTAAGGCTCAAGTCCCCCCTAAATTTAATCTCAGCCCCCCTAAAAATTATAATAATAAATAACAACTTTTTTTATTTGTTTATTTTTAATCAATTTTAGTGCCTCAAGTTAGAGATTGTGAACATGTCTGTTAGTGACAGAGGACAAACAATTACAGGTCAAATGGCTTGAAACAGGTGTAATATCCTGTATGGCTGTCGCTGATGCTATGCACCTGTAACCCAGTAGTAGTAGTATGTTCCCTGTGTACAGCAGTAGTAACCCAGTCATGGAATGGGTTAACAGAAACGTAGTTTTGGCCAATCGGAGGTGGTTGTTAACACTTTTGCAATCCGTCACATTCTCATTGAGGGCCGATCCCCCCAAAAGGTCTGATCCTAGAATCGCCCGTGTGTGTGTGTGTGTGTGTGTGTGTGTGTGTGTGTGTGTGTGTGTGTGTGTGTGTGTGTGTGTGTGTGTGTGTGTGTGTGTGTGTGTGTGTGTGTGTGTGTGTGTGTGTGTGTGTGGACAGTGGAACCAATGGAAGCACATTGGCAGGCAGAAATGCAGGGAAGTCAGTAGTTTGTGGCCACCCAGACCGCCACCCCTGTGTCTCTCAGTGATGGAGCACTTCACTGTCTCCACATCTTCCTCAGTTACCTTGGTTCTTATCATGAATTAGTCATGTAGCAGCAATGCTTGACTGAATTCCATCACATATGTAATCACATTGAGCTCATTATTACCAGGGAGTGAATGTCTACTACTGTGGGACTGGGGTGGTTTGAACTCAGCATCTTAATAGAGATCTTATTCTCAAGAATCATCCAAATCACACACATGTTCTTTACGTCGCTCTACTCGTAGCCATGCAGATATTTTTTTATTTGTTCAGGTTTGTAGATATCCACCTCTGATAGTTCTGCTGCAACCAAGTCTGGGTTACCACCCAGGCAAAGTGGGCAACTGCTTCGGGACACCTGATACCAAGGGGTCTCTAAAGCCCTATATTTACTGCATGTAAGCTGGTTTTGGTCATTTGTTTTAATTGCAAATGTGTTAGATAATTTGCACCAATTATGTGCAATATTAATTGCTGAGTTCTGCATTATTAGTCAATTTCATGACTCTGTCTTGCAAAGGGACACTGTGAATCTAAAAGTCAAATTTTAAGAGCTTTAATAGTTTATATTGTGCTCACATGGTGCATATTCCCAATTAACATGTATTGAGTCACGATTTTAACTAACGGAAATAAAGTATTAACCTAGCACAGGATTGTTGGTTGCACAATGGGAGTTAAGCTCATTTTTGTCCCAAGTCCCCCCTTAGGTAAGTCCAGCCATTGCTGCAACTCCAATACAACAGTAAAGTATCTTTCCAGATACAGTGTTGCACTTATTAGGGATAGGGTTTGCTGAATCAGGGACTTCTTTTGAATAGCTTCTTAAAACACATTTTATAGACTTACATTTATGTGATGCCATCTTTTTTTTTAATCTTTCATTCTTTCACTTTGTCTTTTTACCCTAGCACATGTTAATTCCATATTGTTTATTGAAGTGTCATTTTGTTCTAACCTTTAAAGCTGCCCCATCTTCTGTTTTCACTATTGCAATTGTGTGTACTTATGTGTATGTGCTTTTGTTTCTCCTGCCAAAGCACTTTGTAAAATATTATTTTTAAAAGGTGCTATACAAATAGAGTTATTGTTATTATAGTTATTGAGGACGATCCACAGACCTTACTATAGACAGTTTTCCTTATTTGCTACCTCAGTTTAATCACGATTAATACTGCTGATGGTTATTTGGGAGAACTGAACCTTTACCTCAAGAAAGGTTCCTCCTCAGTTATTTTATCTTAATTATGAAGACTGACCCCTGTACTCTTTGCTGTCGTTTCCCTTGTCTGTTGTTCATATTAGGCTATTTCTTCATGTGTTCTTAACTGGTTTAGTCATCAGTCCAGATGTACATTTGCCCTCAGTTTACTTCATTATATAACTCCTGCCTTGTATAATTAAAGGTTACTAAAGCTCTATGTCTAAATGTCTAATAAGTTGCTCATGAGTCTATCTGACTTTTGCAAACAACCATTGAATTGCGTGTATATGGGAGCATAAAGATGAATTATCCAAATAATTAAATATTTGTTTGTCGTTTTTCACTTTAGGGTGCTTTCACACCTGCCTCGTTTCGTTTGGTTGAATCGCACTAGTATTTGTTTTCCCCCTTGTTGCACGGCAATCACACTCGGTACACACACCAAAAGCGGACCAAACAAGCGTGCCAAGACCTGCTTGATGAGGTGGTCATGGTTTGCTTTCAATTTTTACTCTGGAGCCATTTGTTTGTGGTGAGAACGTGATCCAACCTCCAACAAATTTGAGTTAAATGTCTCCTGTAGTCAGATGTGCTTAGCAATCTGTGATGCAGCAGAGCAGCAAACTGTAGCTGTCATGGTTGTGTATGTTTTATGTTTCGGTTTCCTGTTTTATTTTGTAGTCTGTTTTCTCCATTGTCATGTCTTGTTTTACTTCCTGCCTTGTGTTTCCCGCCTTTGTGATTGTCTGCCCCACCCTGATGTGTTTTATCTGTTCCTGAGCCCTTGTGTCACCTGTCCCTTGTTTCACCCTCCTTACCTTGTGTATTTAGTCTCTGTGTTGTCTTTGTCTGTTGTCAGATCATTGTATTGTTTTGTATTGTGTGTAGATTTCTACCCCGTTTGCCTCGGTGTTCCAGTTTATTGTGATGCCCGTATCAGGAATGAGGTTTAACAAACTCTGAGTCTAACCCTGATCTCTGAGTTGATTTACCCTGAGATGGGAAACTCTGAGTTTTCGGTTACAGAACAGCTGATCGGCAGAAATACTCATGCGCACATACAGAGAGTTTGAACATGTATTTCGTTAAAAAAGCAACACAGCGGCGTATGCAAAAGAGAGAGAATTTGCGTGGGAGAAAATTGCTGCTAGAGTAAATGCGTAATTGCCAATATAGTGTACTTTAATCATAAGTATAATATTACTGGTGAAATGTTATTGCACCTATAATCTATTTCATTTAGGTGCAATTCTGTGGGAGAAAAAGTCCTAGGCCTACTAATCCCATTCTGAGGCTGCAGCACCATCATTAACAGAATTATAATTCGTAATTTTATTTTATTTCAAAGGGTTTACATGATTCGCCTGCAATCCTGTTGAACTCCTTTTTAATGTCTCTTACTGGTTTGGGCCCAGGGAACACTACAAAAAACGTTTAAAACACATTTATACAGTGGCTTTACTACAATGCTCCGCATCACCAATGTTGTAAAGAAAACTGACATTTGCAAAAAAACGTAATGCAACACAAAGAATCTGCTGGGATGTAGAGCATGTCCACGATGGGTGACGTTAGTGATATGAGGACGAATAAGGTTATGTAGGCTACATAACTGATAGACTGGGAAGAAAAACGATACCTCTCAAATAGGAAGTTATCTGGAAATGAAAATGCATCGGGGCCTCAATATCATCTCCCGACGTATGTTTAACTCCCTGTGAAGTAATACAGCTTCTTCATCAACGGGATCGTCGACAAAAGGAAATGCCCTGTTTTGAGAAATGCCATGTTTTGAGAAATAAATCATTTTATAGTCTGCCTAACATGGTTAATAAACCAACCCTGTTCATTTTATTCATGCAGATAACAAACTGCGCTAAAATGCGCCTGATACAGACTGAATGAATGAATGAGGAAATGAAAGAGCGCTGTGTCAGAGGGAGGAGACTGATAGAAACTCGAGGTTTCTTGAAGAAAACCTGCTCCCGACCAAGTTAGGTTCACAGACTCAGTAACCATAGTAACTGACTCTGAGTTTAAGTTACCTCTCTTTCTGAAACAGAAAACCCAGAGTTTCCCTCATCTCAGGGTTAACAAACTCAGAGTTTTCACTAAACCTGCTTTCTGAAACGGTTCCCCTGTTTTTTTGGTCATGTTTTTTGGAACAATTTTTTGCCTGCTTACTTCAGGACTCTTTTTGTTGTAACCCTTTTTATTTATTAAATCTTCAAACTCAACACTGCCCTGTCATCTCTGCATTTTTGGGTCCGCCATTTCTCTAAATCCTGACAGTAGCAGCTTGCAATGTTTCTCTCACAGAAATAGACTGCGGTCACTCGCATCTCCGTGGTCAAACCAGCCGCTGCTAAAGTTGGAGAAAGACACTGACAGAGCAGAGCGAAGTCTTGGTGAGCAGAGCAGACGTAGTAATGTCGCTCGCGAAACAATGTCTGATTATTTAAATAAAATGAGCTGGTGTGACCATGGAGATGCAAGAAATATGATCTAGTCCACACAGGACCTTCTTACTGTATTTGCTTTCTTGCTACCGCCCCAGACACATCCGACCAATAAAAGGAGTGAACGTTCTTGCTTGATTTGTAATGACACAATTTGGTACTTTTGGAGCTTTCCAGGTGTGAAACCAAACCAAACCAAGGGGAAATCGTTCCAAGTTTACAAACTCATCAACTGATTCGGACCAGAGCAAATTAACTATAGGTGTGAAAACGCCCTTAGACACTTTCAGCCCAGACCACATCAGTGACCACACTCTCTGGGATATGTACTGTATATATACGGGTTTTTTTTTAGTATCAGAATCAATAATTTGTCTTCATCAAGTGCAACAAGCTGTTGTCTTGGTGATAGCTGGAGCAGAACACAGGCAACAGCTTGCTTGGTGCAAAGCTCACAGGATCATCGCATTTCATTTTAACATAACGATGCTCTTCAGTTGCTGAACATGTTTATTCATTTCCAAGATGGTGACACAAAGTCATAAGACCATCATCAGAATTAAAATCTCCTATTAGACCATGAGTAATGGGCAACCAGAAGAAGGTTAATGAAAGGCAGATGTCCTTTATGAACTCATCCTCTGGTTGTGGCCAAAAGGCCCTCAAACAACCTAATAAACAAGAGAACAGTACAAGACATAAAATAGACAGTAAACTACACACACAAGTGTAATTTTGTACAGCCCTACAGTATTCAATCAGCTCCATTCCATGTGTCAGTTTCCCTACCTGTTACAGTTTGAATTTGGCTTTTTCTGGAGCCAACTGTCACGATATATGGATTAATTGTGGTGTAATTGCCATCCATTTGTTTGTTTTAGGTGAGCAATAAGGCTGGAGAGGAGTTTCATGGCCTCTATATTTGTCTAGTGATGGGGCCAATTTCCCTGCACTCCCTGGCTGCTGTTGATAAATGAATGCAGAGAGCAGGAGAGAGCTCAGGCTCATATGGTTACTGTGAGCTGGCTTAGGAAACATGCTTAAAAATTGACAGTGCTGAGAAAATTACCTGTTTACTTATCTTGCAAACTAGTAGGACAATTAAAGGTATCCAGCCAGGTGTCTGCAAGACGTCCCACAAGATATGCATGCAGGATTTTGCAATATTTATTGATATTATTATATATACTATTATCATATATATTTTTTGCACTAAAACAAGAAATTAACATAAAGATCAAAATGTTATAACATTCTGACGTAAAAAAAAACAATGCTGACCAGATACAGTAATACTTGTAGACTGACTGATGTGATAAAAAATAAAACTTACTGGTAACACTTTATAATAATGGTACATGAATTAGCATGACTTCATGCATGAAAAAGCATGAATTCATTAATGTAGTACTTCATGAACTATCGGTAATGTACAAGGATTAATAGTATTTCATGCATGACTTAATGCAGTAACAAAATGTTAATTAATGCACCAAATAAGGTATTACAATCATCATGATTTCTGATTTATTAATGTAGTTCTGTAGTTAAAATGACAGGCTTAAGAAGCTGAATTGTAGTTTTATAATCATGATTAACTAAACATTACTTCTTCATTACTTCATCATGTGTGTGTCCCTTCAAATAGAGTGCTGACCTGGTCCATCTTTAACATTGATAAAGAAGATATGATTAATGGTGGCATATGCAGCAATTATCTTTGTGACCCCTCAAATTAAAAAAAAAATTGTCAAGACATTTCTGGTGTTCAGATACTTAGAAGTTGGTAAAAGGTTCATGAATATCATACTTGGGTGAGCATTGTTCTCAGGCATTATTGTTTAAGTGCCTCATGTTGTTGTGAATAAAGCAACTATACAAATGTATCTGCTGTATTTTGTGTCAATGTAGTGACTTCAGTATTATTTTGCCAACCTACTCCTTTAATCTTTTATAAATTTAATTGTATGCCACTATTAATCATATCTATGTATCAATGTTAAAGATGGACCAGGTCAGTACTTTATTTGAAGGGCCACAAACATAATGAAGTAATGAAGTAATGTTTAGTTAACAATGATAACAACACTACAATTTTTCAGAATATATGTACACTGCTGTGACTGGTCAGTTTTTTGAAGAAGACATGAATATCATTAATAAATCAGAAATCATGATGATTCACATACCTTAGCTGATGCATTCATTAATGTATTGTTCCTGCATTAAGTCATGTATGAGATACTAATAATCCTTGTACATTACTGATAGTTCATGAATTCAGTACTACATGAATGAATTCATGCTTTTTCATGCATGAAGTCTTATAGGATTATAGCCTATGTAAATGTTAACTAGGTTTAACACTGTGTAGTACTCACTATAGCCTTCTTACTGTTGATCTGTATGTTGGTCATTGATGATACTTTGTTTCTTCCTGACATGAGAGACAATGTAACTCATTCGACAGTTACACTATACTTTTGTGAATCCAGTCCACTAACTGTAGTAGTTCATTTTAACCTTTGGTCAAAGTCTTGTTCATGGTTTCATCCGTCTATCATGTAGGGAATAGTGAATGAGTAAACAGTGCATTCAGACATATCCAACGTCTTGTGCTCTGTACACCAAACCATCCTCCCTACATCTTCACCGCATGTGGTATAGGAATGTCAGACTTCACAGATTGACAGACTTAGACAGTGAATGTTTGTCAGGTATTGCCCCTGAAACTCATCCGGCAAAGCAAACTAGCATTATATAAGTGTGTTTGTAGAAGACAAAGTTGAATATATATTCTTTAGTGAATACTTTTATCCAAACCATCATACAGTATAATGAGTGTATACATGGTTTAGGCATCTCCCAAAATGTTTATCCCTCTTGCTGAATCAGTGTACGCTTCTGATTTGCAATAATAAGATCACAAACGAGCCTGATCTCTGTTCATTATGAGGCAACTAGTTGGGTTACTTTCATTCTTTGTAATCCTGTGAAATGATTTCAAACGGTTGTTTCACAATTTGAAAGAGACAGCAATAGAAAAACAATCCACGGAAAAACAAATGATTCATTATGTTCCTCTCTGCCGTGAAATTCAGGCAAAGACTAACTGCCAGAGCAACAACATTTTGGGGGGAATATAAAATTGGGCACAGTCACAGAGCTACAGTTAGATAAATAGCATGTTAATACAATATACGGGGATGGTGTCTCTTTCTACAAATTTCATTTCTTTTCTATCTGGCTTTCTACGTCCATATGTGTATGTATATGTTTGAATATCCAAGTAAATCTGTTACTCTCTCTATGATGTTTACTCATTTACTTCCATACCTTTCTGTCTGATGCAGTCAGTGTTTACAGAGCTAAATAAAGCCATATACTTTTGGTCCTTATCCATAACGTCCTTGGTTCGATCGGCGGGTTGCACTCTGTGTTTGGATCTCTTACTTTTATCGACAGCTCAGACAATGCTGATATACATGGTCTGCTGTGTTTAATGCATTTAAAAGTCTTCCCACACTTTTGCCCTGTGAGCGCAATGGATGCCTGCACCACTGAACCGTGATGGAGAGAGGCTTTTTGATTGGACACATCATGCCGAAGCTCAGCACAGGAGAGATGTTAAGTTGACCTTTGACCCAATGAGATGAAGCACCATGGGAGTATGATGTATAAAAAAAATCATCATGCTCTTTTCTCTTCATGCTGTCTCTGTGTCTGCACGTATTTTCAGAAAATTCCTCCACAGATTTCAGTACTTATTTCATTGCTTTTTCAATTGTTGTATTTGTAATTATATCAAACAGCTCGAACATTGAAAGTTGTGATTTACGCAGATGACTTAATCAATGATTTGTGCAATGGTAGCATGACTGTATTGATGTATATGTTTTCATTTCCTATTTCCCTCCACAAAATGTCAACGTAATTTACTGCTTGCCAAAACAGATAGATACACAGACAGATAGATAGATAGATAGATAGATAGATAGATAGATAGATAGATAGATAGATAGATTGTCATTTGCCTCAGGTCGTGCTGCTGAAATGTGACAACTTCTCAATATGTAAACATATCATCCCTCACAAATTATGCAGCACCCCCTTGGGCCAAAGAGCAACAAGGCCCATCAACCTCTTCTCAAGGCTGTTGATGAGGCCGGAATGTGTAATATAGGGTGTTTTAAAAAGCAAGAGACCGTAACAGAATGCATTGTGCCTTCAAGCTTTGACAAAAACAGACCATTGGTGTCAGTAGTGTCATGTTTAGTTAGAAAGAAAAAACTTCCCTCCAGTTGATACAAATCCATGTCTTTGTACCTTAAAACAGCCCTCCTTCCACCTCTCCTTTTTGTTTTTTCTTCTTATCTTCTCTTTTTTAAATCTATATTAGATTTTTCCATGTGTTCATTTTAT
The DNA here is from genome assembly GCF_008315115.2 of Sander lucioperca. NCBI lineage: Eukaryota > Metazoa > Chordata > Actinopteri > Perciformes > Percidae > Sander > Sander lucioperca. The sequence goes on from NC_050176.1 coordinate 18,504,556, forward strand.
CCTTGTAAATATGCGCTCTCTGAAGTACATCTAAGAACTGGAGCTCTGGGATATGCGACACAGGGATTATGATATGACAGTGATCTCATGAATCTTTCTTCCCTGTTCTTCCTTTGTAATATTTGTCCTTGTCCGTGATATTTGTGACTGTGATGTGTGGAGCAGAATGGGGATGTGTAAGGGTAAGCTTGATGTACTGTAAATATCTGATGTTTTAGTTTAATAATCTGTCTGATATTGGGTTGGAATGAAAATACTTTAGGGGGTAGTGAGGAACCAGACTAGCATGCTATCATAATAACAACAGCAGTGCCAATACGCTGATAGATTGCGGGTAATATTTACCAGTTTGACTACTTAGTCTAGCTTGTTAGCATGCTAACATTTGCTATTTAGAACAAAACACAAAGTACAGCTCAGGTATTGGAGGATGTATACCACCTTTAATATGTTGATGGTGCTAGAAGCTAGAGGATCACCAAAGTCTGGAGAACTTATCCTTGGGGGACTTTGAATATCTGTAGCAAATTTTATGACAATCCATCCAGTAGTTGTCCAGATATTTTCTTGTCACCCACATATTGGCATCAGAGGGAAAGGTCAAGGGATCCCTAAAGCATGTAAAATGTATCCTATGTGGAAAATGTTTGTACCAAATGTACCATTGAAAACCATCCAAAAGCTGTTGAGACATTTCACGCTGAATGAAGATGGTCAAACTGTTGATGGTATTAAAGAAAACATCAGGGGATCACCAAAGTCATTATGCTTCATCCTCTGGAAACCATGAATGTTTGTACAAAACCTTGTGCCAATTCCTCAAGTAGGAGTTACTTAAAGCTTTCGGTGGCCCTAGAGAGGAAAAAAAAGATCACCAAAGTCAAAATGATTTATCCTCTGATGAGCACGAATGTTCGTACAAAACTTTACGGAAATCCATTCAATAGTTGTTGAGATATTTCAGTCTGGACCAAAGTGGTCGACCCGCAGACAGACCAACATTGCCTTTCACATAAGGACACGTCACTAACAAGGCTAAGTAAATAAGCAGACACAGCCAAAAAGTGTAATTTTGTTATGATTTTGCAAAGCATTGCCAAACTGCACCATCTTTCCAAGAGACCTCCACGGAACAGTGCTGTTGGAGATATCACCTGAGATATCACATGTGGTAAATGAACCATCGCAGCCTGACCTCCACCCTCACATAGCACAAAATAAATCTTTCCATCATTTTTCAGTTTTTGCCAGACTGTAGCAAGAGCCACCTGTCACCTTTATTTCTCTGTATGTACTCCTTGGTGTCCTTTCTTTGTTGAAGTGGAGGAAAATTCTCCAAATATCCTTAGCAATATCTTCCCTGTCTCATCACACGCTCAGTGGGCAGACAGGGGGCTTTGCGACTGTGACTGTTTTTCCATCAGTGAGGATTACCTCAGTGTCTGCACCGGGCAGGAACATGGAAAAATATTTCTGAGGCTCTCGGAACAAGGGTGATGTGTTTAGTACATACACACTTTGCTTTCTAGTGCTGATGGAATTATTGTATACAGGAGTGAGATACAAATACTAACACCTGTACAGTATCATGCAATTCAATACAACAATATACAGCCTCTAAAATTACTGTAGAGGTAAATCAATACATACTACTGCTGCTACAGTCTCAACGAATATTGTACAATAGCTTCTCAAAGGCAGTAATAATCGCATGTCTGTTGTTTTGGATCACATTATTTTGCCGCTGTGTTCCTGCACATTTAAATTCCAACTTGAAAACTTAACATACTCTAAAGCTGTGTCCAAAATTACTCTCTGTTTGCTACCTAGTGCATTACATGTACTTACTGCCATTGTATTTGAGTGTCTGAATTCTCTGTGTTAAAGTCAAGACGGACACAGACATTATTATTGTTGAGCTGGGTATAAATATGATTTGGGCAGGAGGTCTGATCGGGCCAAGTTGGATCAATCTATCATCTATTTTGCAGCGGCACTGTGGCTTCGCTTGGCGCTTAGCACCGCCCAAGACGATTGTGATTGGTTTAAAGAAATGGCAATAAACCAGAGGAAGTTTCTCTCCCATCCCGGAATGCTGTGTGGACTAGCCAGACCCTCCTTCGCTGCACTGTGGAGAAAGGTCTGGCAATGCAAGACTAGCTTGAAGCTACTTTTCTAGTTCTAATGCAGTTGCTGCGCGTCATTCTCACTAATTTGTTTTTAGAAGTGTGATATTTTTGTTACAAAAATATTTTTTGTTCTCACAAGATTACACTGGTTGCCTAGTGATGCGACTCCTATCCTACTATACCAATCATCCAGTACTGTAAATTAAGCCTGTCTCAACATGGATTGGGCATGAGTTAAGCTACACCTTGGCCTGGAGAGGTTTCTGGTCTACACAGGGTAATCTCCCATTGCCAGACCTATCTCCGTACGCAGTATGTTCTGGCTACACTACTACTAAAATCGTTCACCGAAACGTGTTTCTGAAAACAGTTTTTTTTTTTTAAAGATTATTTTTTGGGGCTTTTCCCTTTATTCAACAGTGACAGTGGATAGACAGGAAAGGGGGAGAGAAAGAGAGGGGATGACACGCAGCAAAGGGCCGCAGGTCAGATTCGAACCTGGGCCGCTGCAAAGGACTCAGCCGACATGGGGCGCACGCTCTTACTGGGTGAGCTAGAGGCCGCCCGTGTTTCTGAAAACATTTTAAGCGAGAAATAGGCCACACAGTTGCTGAATCTGTTTTCATTTCAGATCGACAAAGGTCAGTTTAAAAGATTTTCGGCAGATTTTGAGAGACTCTAGTCACGCTCATCCCGCTCCTCGTTTCCAGGTTAGCACTCTACCAATCAGATTGCTCATTTGAGTCTGACTGCCGGCAGTGCCCGCCAAAATGAAGGCCGACTGTCCCTCCAACGGACGACGGCACGGAACACACCGAATAGACTCGAGTCACTGACCTCGCCAGACTGTCAGACGGCCGATTATCGGGTTAGTGTGTCACGACCTTAAGAGATAGCAAGAGGGGAGGAACGCGTCTCTCACGTACCAGATGTCAGGCTTTATCCCAGCAATGTACATACATTGAGTCAGACTAATGGCAGGGTTGAAATATATAGACAGACAACGATACACACTAACACGTGGAGCTTTCAGTTCACCTATCTTGCCTGCCTTTGGACTGTGGGAAGAAACCCACACAGACAGAGTAAGAACACTCAAACTCCTATTATGAAAAAACATAACATATAAACATAGTTGTTACAGCAAAATTATGAATGTAACTCGTGATTCCCTGCTGGCCCAAAAAGCCAAAATGGCTTCATTATCATCATCCCTGCATTATCTTCCTACTCTAAATTCAACAGTACAGCACTTTACTTTTCTAGTATTCTCAGTGGACAGGTTATGAAGCAGTCAAGAATATGACATTCACTTGGCCTAAAACCCAGCCACTCTACTACACTGACCACACGGGCGTTTCCAGGACTTGAGGAGGTTCGGGGCTTAGCCCGGACCCATTTCAATAAACTGAATGCAATGCAAAACAGCAATTGGCTTGCCCAGCTTGTTAATAGCCAGTGTATGTTTATTTTAGCTTCCAGTTTGGAGATGTAAGTTAGATGGCACCAACATTTGGCCTAATCGTAACTGGCCTGGCAACCCAAAGGCCAAGGATTTGTTTCCAGATCAATGTGGTGACCTATGATGTGGGGGGTTTGGGGGTCCACCCCCAGAAAATTTTGAACATTAAACACTTCATTTCCTGCATTGAATTTAGGTGAATTTTTATTATTTTTTCTGAATAAATTTATGCTGGAAATATGTAAAGGGAAACATAGGGGACAATTCAAAATATAAAAACATAATGGAATATATTGTAATAAGACTCTCAGGCATTCTGTATTGCTTTCAACTATTTATTCTCTTTTGGATCGACTTTTCTAATTATATCTGGGTCAGCACACATGTAACAATTTACTCTTCCCTCCTCTTTTGTGTCTTTTGTTGGGGAAGTAATCTCCTTAAATGTGCATATGACAATTATTCACCTCAATGATACATTAATTAATTTTAATGAATTAATAAACCTGTAAGTAGACTGTAATATTTCAGATGTGTTTGAGCAAGATTTCTGCTCATGTTCAAAAGTTGTGCACATTCAAAATATAACTCATCCCATCTGTGTTCTCTGAGATTTGAAGGAGTCGTGGAGGAGTACTTAAACTTATGTTGTCAAACATGTAAGCTATAAGCACTGTAATGCAAGGTTAATAGAGCTGAGTCCTTATAATTGCAATTTCCAAGTTGAACCACTTCTCACACCACTTTAACTTGAATGTAGCATAATGGTAGAGCGCTTTTTGGCTTCAGCTTGAAAAGTTGCGCTTTCAACACAGTCTAATCACCGTTGCTTGCAGTCGCTATGGCGACACGTCATGGGCTTTGCTTATCTGATCTGCTGGATCTTCGAGTCGGTAGCCTACCACGTCTTGTAGTCTCTCCTACCCGTGCTGAGCGGGCGAGGTCTCACTGTAGGTTCATGGACTTCTCACAGCGAGACACGTGATCAGGCACACGGAGAGACCGACGGACGGACAGACACACACACACACACACACACACACACACACACACAGTCACATATAGGCTACACTTACCACAGTTTTCCCCACTCATCCTATCTCTTTCTATCGGAGAGAGAGAAAGAGAGAGATAAAGATAAAGAGAGCAGCAGAGAGGGGAGGGGTCGTTTTGTGACAGGCACGGAGAAATAAGTCAGGTATGAATGGCCAGGCGATCAGGCACGTTTATATAGGCTATTGTCCGTTTTCATATTTGTCAGTCAACTTTTCAAAATACATTTGGGGCTACACTCAAAACATTCGGGGCTGAAGCCCCGGCAAAATCGGCTGACGCCGCCTCTGCACTGACCCAGTTCAGGGTCAAGCAGTCGAAGTCTGAGATTGTTCTCAGATGGGGAATACCTGACCACTGTGGGTGTGTAACAGGGCATAGCTGAAAAGCAGGATGCCGGCTCAGCAAACCCTCCCTGGATAAATAAAGGTTTAAAAAAAGACAGAAGTGTTTGTCAGGTAGATGGATGGCAGGGCTAGGTGTTTGGGACACTGAGACGGTTGGGAGTGCACCTCATTGAGTGCCCTGCAAATAGACAGCTGGAGAAATGAACTGGACTCAGCTACTATTGAATAGAGCTCAATGGTCTGCATTACCAGTGGGGGTTACACACACACACATACATACACACACACACACACACACACACACACACACACAATGATGCATGCACAGGTAGGCAAAAAGTTACACCAGTACAAATACATGTATTACTTGACTTGGACTTGCCCTCGAGGATATGTGACATGCTTTGACAAGACCTGAGACATGTAGGACATTCTCGACTGACTTTAGACCTAACTTGGATTAACTTCAGGATGGCTCTGGCAGACAACCACAGAGACAGATTTTTTAAAAGTGGATGCAAAGGCATGAACATTTACACACACTTAAAATATATCACACGGTGAAGGTTCAATGTTTCCACACAAATTACAATACAAGCAGAAGTATAAAGTCAGAAAGGGTAGCAATGGCTAAATAAAAAAGTGAGATTTTGACTGGATGGTCCCCAAGGATTTGGGTAGCAACATGTCACTTCCAAAATTGCTTATGCAAAGTATATATAAGTATAAAATATGTAGCTGTAATCCCAAAAGGACAATGGGAACTACCAACAGTATGGAAAGACAAACAAAATCCAACGTGATATCGCGTAAACATACACGCCACTTTCCTAAAGCCAAGTGGCGTGTTATGTGTATGCATTTTGAGCTATATGCGTGTATATCTACGCTGTATACGGCAGACGGCAGTCTGCTATATCACAGCGTAAACATACAGGCCACTTTCTAAAGCCACGTGGTGTGTTATTGCGAGGCTACGTGTTATCGCGAGGCTACGGTTGGTTTTAACATCACATGCGGGGGAAAAGAAAAACTGGGTTGGATTTAGGAAAAGAAGAACGTGGTAAGGAAACAACACACGTGGAAAACGAAGGAAACACCCCGCTCTCCTGGGTGAAAGTCCTGTGTTTGACCCATCCACCACCCCGACCAACCTCCCTACGCGGATTTTTGCCCTTTCATACTACTCGATACAGCGTCAATTCACACGCAAGCGCAAGGTAATGTAAGTCAATGGAGGCCAAACGGCGTTGATAAACACGCTGAAAAGTGAGTGTGCGTCTTCATAACACGGCAATAACGGCATACGAATTGGCGTGTCATGCATACGGCACTTCATGAGATCAGTATGCAAAATCAATGGTCTCGTGTGCTCAGAAGGCAAATGGAGAATGTTGATGAAAAGCTGAAACTAATACCAATATTGTTACTTTGGTTTGTTTTTTAAACCTTTTTGTCATTGTGTTTTACACACGGAGGCGAAATGGTGAGTCATTTGCTAGTTTGTCTCAGGGTGTGTTATAGGCATATTAGTGGGGGGAGATTACAATTGTGTGTGTGTGATGGCTGGCTCACTATTTTTTGGTGACATTCACATTATCAGTTTCTGCTTTACTATTTACAGTTGGCTAATTGTTACAACAGGATAAATAGGCAGAACTAGCAAGGCTGTGAACTGTGTATCAGCATCTCTCTGTTGCTATGTATGAAAGAGTTTGTGTCAATCCATTGAGTAGATATTGAGATATTTCACTGGATAAGTGAGATAAGAAGATTTGACCAGCTGGTGCTGCCGAATGAAAGGTAAGGGGGTCACTAAAATCATAAGGATTCCTCATTTGGGGACCATGGAAGTCTGTACAAAAGGTTTGTGGCAATTCATCCCATAGTTGTAGAGATATTTCAGTCTGAACTAAAGTGGTGGACCGACCCACCGGCATTGCCATTCAAAACGAATCCAGGCAGTTTTATAAGTGGAAGGGTTTGGATTGAGATATTCTTTAGTATTTTTGAAAACGAGGCATCAAACAAGGTGAAACCAACAGTTGGACATATATTGTGTACAACAGTGTAAATCTAAAGAAAAAAGCAAAAGAGTCCCTGGGAAAGAGCGAGAGCTTTGAGTTGACATTTCCTAGATGAATGAAAGTTGAAAATACACAAACCCAAGCCAAGTGATTTACTCAGTCGACCACAGATCACACATACGGCAATACCCCTGCTCACCTCCTCAAAATCCACCTTGCACAAATGCCAGCGAGAGATAATTCTCTTAGTTTGCCCCGCTGTGGTTTGCCCGACTCGTGTTCGCCTGAGAGATCTACACACAATCTCCTCACTTGCAGTAAGCGAGTCACTGAAGTGTTTTTTAAACTCTTAAACCCAGCAAGAGCTACAGGAAGGTAAGGAGGCAGAGAGTGAGGCAGCAGGAGTCGGATGTCCTCCATGGAGGTGACAAAGATGCAGGCTCAGCCAAGTGGCACTTGAATGAGTACAGAAAACTGGTGATAGGCAGAAGAGATAAAAAAAGACTTATTGGCTCCTGAACTCAAATGCTTATGAACAAAAGAAACGGGTTGGAGGTAGAGATTGTGTCTGACAGGGAAATATACACTTATTACTCAGTCTCATTATTACTGACGACCCCCAACACAACACACACAAACACACACACACACACACACACGGTGAAGTCATAAATAGTGTTGCAGATTGGTAGTCCAGTTAAACCAAAAGCAGTAGTCCCAAAAATAGCCTCTCAACTTGTAGAAATCTGTTTAACAGAGGTTGAGCTAGCAGCTGCAGCTCTAGGATTCCCTCCCCTAACTGCATAGTAGTCCCATCTGCAAAATATAAAGTCAGAGTTATATTTATGCTTTTATATAAATTGATACATCTACATATGGAAAATAAATCAGATATTAGCTACCAGTTTGGGCTACAAGTCTATTAAAGACACTGATTGCTGATATAAATCCAGCTCTGTGTCATCTCAGTGTGGGCAGTGTGTGCAGGTGAACGGTGTTTGGCTTCCCTACATGGCACTGATCTCTCCGTGCATGCTGAATTTAAAGCTATAGTGCGTAGTTTCTGTTTCCCCCATGAGGAATTCTAAGTAAATGATGGGCATAATTTTTATTTTGCAACCATTATGTCATTCAGTGTCCTCATGTTCCCCTGAGCTGCTGTGATGTAATATGAGTTTAAAACAGACTAGACTGAACCCCTCACTGTTGGGCATCCTGTCCAGAATAAAAGCATTTCACCACAATTAATATGAAACTGGAAATACCATTCATTATTGATAGCTATGGTCAATAACTTCCTGGTGTTTGCTAGAAGCCCTATTTTAAAATCAGAGCAAGCTAATGGTTCCGCTACCAATGTTCCTAGAGTCTGTCTCTGATAATTACCATGGAAAGCAAAGTCATTATGTTGCTTTTAAGTGCATCTAAATGCAGAACTTGCAGTTCAATGATTTCTCCATTTTTCCTTCAGTTCATTGGTTAGTATGTGGGCTGTTCATACAATTTGATCTAACCCCCTGAAGTGAACTTGGCCTTACCATGCAGCATAGGTTACCACAGTGATCTACCACAGTGGAAAGCTATGTTTTTAGGGTAAACATAGGTTAAACTTAGTTATCTGGGAAATCTCCCTTTGTGATAAAGCCCCCTGAGCTAATCAAATCCTTTCAAAAGAGTAACTTCTTACGAAATTCACTTTTTGAGTTATTACGTAAATTAAATGTACAGTCACTTTATTTTAGTATCCTCCCATTGTGTTTATTGCAAAATAAAAACAATCCTTTCTCCAGAGAAAATTCCGTCTTACGTCTTTAGACAAGGTCAAACAACACTATGTAATACCTAGCTCATTTGATGCATACTGAGACCCGTAGCATCCTGTTCTCATGAACCAAACGTTCGAAAAGCTACGAACTTTCGTTGCCGCATAACGCTCACTTTTTCTTGCCTAAACTTAACCGTAATCTCCGCCAAAATGACCGGCAGCTGGCGGTGCACTTTACCCAGCGCACAGTCACCTATTCAGGGGTAACTAGACCACCAACTACCGCTGGCCTGACGGAGCACCACGACCGGCAGCTCACAGTGCTCTGGACCCAGCTCACAGTCACCTATTCTGGGGTAAATGAACCACCAACTACCGCTGACCTGACGGAGCACCATGCGGAGCACCATGCGGAGCACCATGCGGAGCACCATGCGGAGCACCGTAGCTGTAGCACAGAGCTCTGTAGCCGATGTCACGTGACCAGTCAGAGGTTTCCTAGTTTTCGTATAATATCCTACGTTTTAGTGCGCATAACTTTTCGTACGATATCATACGTTAATGAAAATGCGTTGCCCGTAGAGCCTCTGTGCTTCCAGGCTTTAAAGTGCCCATATTATGAAAAAATCACTTTTTCTGGGATTTGGGGTGTTATGTTGTGTCTCTGGTGCTTCCACACACATACAAACTTTGAAAAAATTCCACCCATGCTGTTTAGAGTGAGATACGGTTTCTGAATGTGTCCTGTCTTCAGTCTCTGGGTGAGCTGTTCAAAATCGGCACGGCTTGTGACGTCACAAGCCAAAACAAGCAGGCTAACCGCAACCATTAGCTCGTAGCGTTAGCATGCTAATGCTAGCATGCTAACGCTAGCATGCTACCTCGTTCTCAGTAGCAAAGCACTGCTACAACACACACAAGTTCACCATAATCTACAAAAGAACTACTTCCATGTGCGCCCTCATTTAGAAGTCTCCCAGCTAATCCTGCCTTGTAACTGACCGAAGTTGTAGAAACAGCCTTTCTTTTACTGTCTATGGAGCTAGCTAGCTGACATGATCTACATCTGAGCTACTGGGCATGTGCAGTGCAATCAAAGATAGTACAGAAGAAGAAGAAGAAAAGAGGTCTCACTCTGTAGCTAAAACAGAGACCAGGTGAAAAGAGGATCTGCAGCAGTGAGAGAGAGCACTGCAGTACAACAAAAATATGGTGTTTTTTGAAAATTAAACCATGTAAACCTATTCTGGTACAACCTTAAAATACAATTATGAACCTGAAAATGAGCATAATATGGCTGCTTTAAGGCTGCATTCATCAATTCTTAGCCACTACGGGGCCAAAAAACTGCAAAGCACCCTAACAGGCGTATAGCCTTGGCATATGTATTGTCTTGTCAAAGTTAAGGCTAACTTTAATGTTATGGCTAATGTGTTAACATACAGTTACAAATCCTGCAGACACAGATACATTATCATTCCATTGTTTCTGATAAATGTATTTACATGAGGATGTAAAATTAAAACAGTGACTATTCAACAAGCAGCTATATGAACATCTCTCCTAACTTTGGAAGTATTTTGGTACTGCACTTCATAGTGCATGGACAATATAAAAAGTTGAATTTGCTGCTGTGTTCTGGGCAGTTATACAATCCATTACCACTAGACATTTCTGTGTTAGTGGGCAATAAAATGTTATGTTTCCCTCCTCCATCCCGAGACAGTTATCACCAACTGACTGCAGCTTGGATATTACCACCATTTTAATTTGCACTCAGTGAGTGGACTGTATTATTTATTGATATTGGTGGCATTCCTCTCACTAACGGTGAATACTTGTTTTGGAATTAATAAGGCAGCTTCAACACAGAACTGATACTTTACTGCAAGTCACAGATAAAGCAGGAGGCTCACACACAGTTTGTTCTGGCAGCACGCAGGTTGCATTTACAAGAAACGTAAACATGCGCCCTGGTAGCTCACCTGGTTGAGTGTGCGCCCCATGTATTGAGGCTCATTCCTTACCTTTGTGGCCCGGGTTTGAGTCCAACCCGCGGCCCTTTGCTGCATGTTATCCCCCCCTTTCCTTTCTTCAGATGTATCAAATAAAGGCCAAAAAAGCCCCCAAAAATCATCTTAAAAAAAAAAAAATCCTAAAATCATGTACTATTCAGGGACATGGAGGTGCAGATGGAAGTAGAGGTGACACTAGTATGTGTTAGATTAATGTACGATGGCTTTAAAAACATTAATGACAATATACATAGACCCGTACCCAGATTCATTGTGGGCAAATGATCACTAACATATCAAAATGGTGGACAGCGATCATAATGATAAATTGCTAGAACTCCTTTATCTTTAATAGCAAAGGACCCAATACATTGCCCTTGTTGTTTTCATTTTTACATTCAACAAAAGAAATTATTAATCTGGCAAAAAAAGGCAATTTAATTCATTTTTGATAGAATGACAGTTACAAAGCACCTGGTGCTACAGCCACAAGGCACATCTATCACACATTACTTTTGATTACATAAAAATCTCTTTGCATTATACTCTCAAATTGTAGCCCAACAATTTAGAATATATGCATATTAAGGGATATATTGTATATATACAAATAAAAAAAGAATGTGCTGTCTAGTATCTACTGATAATGGATGCAGATGTAGGGTAGCTACATAAAGCGATATAGGGTGTTGAAGTGGTTGTGTGTGTGTGTGTGTGTGTGTGTGTGTGTGTGTGTGTGTGTGTGTGTGTGTGTTCCAAGGATGTGTGTTCCTACTCCTCCACTTCAAAGGGCCCTGACGATGACATGAGTTGCACCACATTCTCTATATCATGTTCTGTTACTGTAATGTGTTAATGTACATTTCTGCAAAGTATCGTCTGCAAAATGGAATCAATTGCTATTATTTGAGTAAACTAAAATCCAAAACCATTGGACAAAATGTCCATTATTTATTCTAATTTGCATAACTTCATTAGACTGCCTATTGGATTAATTATGGAGATGGTATAATTAGAAATGTAAATTAAAAGTGAGCCAACTACTTATGAGTTTGAGAGCTTTTGAAGAAAGCATAGCTGATTAAGCATGTAACAGTTGCAAATAATGTATTACAAAGCAATTTAACATGGCAGTCATTTTCTTGTGGTTTTTTTTGGCGATTAAAGATGTATTTTATTGCAGTAGAATGGCAAAACATTTTTGAAATATTGTGGGTAATACAGTACCAGACAAAACAGAGAAAAGATGCTGTGATAGTCCCTTTCGCTCAAAAGATAGAAAACCTAGAACTACCAGAATTCACTGGGCCGCACTGAACCAATAAACGCTCCCGCTGGTGGGTGACATAATGCGAGCATGTTGAGCTCCTCCGCATTGACATGCAATGCATAGGGCGGAAATCGCAGGTGGGTCAGGACCCACCCCATCTGATTGTTGTTCCCCCCAAAAATATCATTAAATCCACGCTGTGTATTGTATATATATTTAAAATAATTGTGTAAGTAGTAAAACAATACAAACGCAAATGGGGCAGAAAATGCATTTTCATTTTTTAGAATCATTTTGATCCCCCCTCCCTAGCCTCACAGTGGTTTGGACCACTGCTTGGTTTTCTCCCTTTACGTTACGCAGAAGTCCGGTGGGACCAAGGCCCCAGGAACAGCATCATGTCTTAAATCAACCATGGGCTTAGCGGCCAACGGTGGAACTGCACCCCTCTGGCCCAGAAAGACTTTTCCCAAAGACTTAGCATGGCGACAGAAACTTCTATATTTCAGCAGATATGTTTTTATTGGGTACATCAACTTACCAGCCCGAACACTTAAAGGGTCCTAGTTTAAAACGTCATGTTTTAAAAATTTGTAACATTCACTAGTAGCCGAATCCAGAGTTATTTAACTAGGCATGATGAACGCACATAATGCACGCGTGCAGACACGCGGGACTGTGCCTGCACACGTCGGCCTTCACTGCGCAGGCTCATATGACGGTTCTCCCGAGGTCCTGTAGCTGTAATAATGGATATAGCTAATGGCTGTAATTCACCATGTGTTCAATTAGCTAATACATGGTATTATCTTATGATACATCAGAGGGATGTATGTATGTATGGATGCTGTAAAGCCTGTAACGTGGATATAACGTCATTAGCATTTCCCAAACTGCTGGGGCTATCGACTAGTAGCTAACATCAGCGTTAGCTAGCATGGATGTATTAAGAGAACGGTAACACTATACATATATGCCTACATAACGTTACTACAGACATAGCTATATACTAGCTAGCGCTAACTATTAAGGTTAGCCTGCAGTTTCTTGAACAGAGCTTCTCTTAATACATCCATGGCTTCATACCTCATCCACATTACAGGCTTTACAGCATACAGACCTCTGATGTATCATAAGATAAGTGTCAAACCCTAAACCTAAACCCACATTGTCTCTGAGGGACATATAAGATATTACGTTAACGTTAGCTACCTAACTAGCTCCATTGTTTAGCTTTGCATTCTGCTTTTTCAGCTTTCACAATAAACCACTAAACCAGGTCGAGTGACACTGTATTAAAGTTACAATAAGATTAAAAACAGTATGAATCTTAAATTAAGATAATTAATTTTAAAATAAGGAAAATGTTTTTGTAACTATAATACAGTATCACTATCACTCTGCCTGGACGAGGGATGAAGCCATGGATGTATTAACAGAATTCTGTTCACGAAACTGCAGGCTAACCTTAATAGCTAGCGCTAGCTAGTATCTAGCTAGTAGCACAACATAATTATCACATCTCCTTGGTTCTCTAAATACATCCATCGTTTATTTAGATAAGCATGTAAATGATCAGAAACAACGAAAACACAATGTTTAACATTAACGTGAATATTTTGGTCTGGGGTTGCAGACCACTCTACCTGTGTCTCTCCCCTCCCCTCCATGAAGTACAGCTGAGCTGATGGTGCGTACTGCACAGTGAACTCACAATAAGTATGTGACAAATTCTAAAAAGATTTGCGCTCTGGAGTTCGGCTGATAAACTCTGCCATGAGACCATAGACTGTTAATATTGTAACAGACTGTGTTAATTCTCCAGGTTAATGTCTTCATGTTAATGTTAAAATGTTAAGAGTATCACGGTTTATACACAGTAGTTGGGGCCAGATTAGAGATGTCTTTCTATGAGAGTGAGCCGCGGGAGATTGTACACCTGTAGTTGGCTGAGAGCTAAGGGGGGGTGGCTGTTGTTATGTCCTAGGAGGAAGTGAAGGGAGGTGGGGAGAGAAGCTAGCGGGTGTGCGAGTAATGTGAGGTAACGTGTATTTTCACTGAGGTGTTTCTTTGTTTTGGCGTTGGTTACGGCCCACAGTAACCTGTATTCAAGTTAGTAATAAAACCGACAGTAAACTGGCTATAACGTCTCACTGGCTGCTTATTGAGGGACGTTACAATATTAATGGACAGAGCATGTGTGACGTCACCCATTGGTTTGTGGAGATCAGCCATCCTGGTTACAGATGTGACGTTTTTAGACGAGAGGGAGGAGTGGGGAGGAGCCATAGACTGTTGGGCGGTATCTAACGGTTTTTTTTTTTTTTTAGAGTTGGCAACGCTGCTTACACTCTTCGTTACCTTACACACGTTCACTGGCAATCTGGATGCAACGTCTGCTGAAAGCTAGCATACATAATTCGAGGTAAGATTTAGCTTCACTAGGTTTTAAATATATCTTTGTCCTATAGTTATAAGAGGAGTCACATTGTAAAGTAAATGTATCTGAAGTTACCATGTAAATTGTCTGTAACGTTAGCTAGCAACTTATGGTAAAACATGCTAACGTTAATTTTCTGCAAATCGAAGTTTACGTTTTCCTAATTTAAACGTTGTGTCAGCGAAATGCAAAACGGGGATTGTCAATGCTTATCATTATCTAATGCTAACTATTAGCAAATGTATAACCAAAGTTTCTTAGAACGTTTGGTTAACTGTAATGCAGCACCTCCAGCACCCCTACTTCCCGCGCCCCTGACTTCATCCGAAGTTTAAAGTAAAAATTATGCCCATAATGCAATGTAGTAACAGATTTTGGTATATACCTGATCTGTGCTGCCTAGTTTTACAGTTTCATCTGAGTTTCTTCAACTTCCGTTTTCTCTGTCATAACTAATTCCATGTTAAACTGGTGTTCAGTTATGTGTAAATGATCACATTTGCAACCTGTTCCGCCCTGTGTATTTTTGACTGAAGGCAGCCCTGTTGATGTTTGATGATAAATGGCTTGTCTGGTTCTTTATCTGCTGTCTCCCCTGAGCTGTCATCTCTCTCCTGATGAATCCATGTGACACCCATGGAAAGCATGACTATTTGTGAGCAAACAAGCCACCCCCTGTTGAGATGTGTTAATCAGCTACAACCTGTTTTTCTAATTTCCTAAGGAATGTCTTATTATATTCTCCAGTCAAAATGACAGTGAACAGGGAGAGGAACAAATGAACAGAGACCAGTCTGCCAGTGGCAAAACAAGCAGCTGCTGGTCAGTGGAGGCTCTGGTGTTTTGGCAGGGGAAGCTGTGACACTGATGAGATTAAATGAATGCATGTGTTCTTTATTTCTATCCAGTGCTTTAGACAGAATAAAAAAGCTACATCAAAGCAAAATATGTAGAGGGGCATTAATTGGTGAAGAAAAGTTGACATCATATATTCTATTTTACTGATCAAATATGCCATCTTTTTGTACAACGTATGTTCTAGCATTACCCTTCATTTAAATATGCAAGCTAAGGTTTCAATTCATTTAGAATATATTCTTTAAAATAATGTTTCTAAACAATCAGTCTTTAGAAACCCTTAAGTGAAAAATATGTGTATACAGATTAACAGGGCAGCTTCAAAAGATGTGAAAAGTGAGTATAGGAGGCATTTTTTGTTTTATGTATGTTTTATGTGTTTTGTGTATTCAGCACTGACTATCAGGCGGAGCATCCTTCTTTTGAGATAACTGATACAAGTGTAGTTAAGGAGGTCAATGTAATCAGCTTCAGGTGTAGCTGGTTTGTGTGGGAGATAATCATGCTGCTTTTGACTGTGCTCATGTTGTATCCAAGGGGGTAAGCTTCTCCTCGGACCGCGAACTTCCTATGGCGCCATTTTGATGCTACAAAGCGATCACCCCCGTTAGCATCCCATTGACTGCCATTCATTTTGACGTCACTTTGACAGAGAATAACTTTACATCTGAAGCGTTTAAAGACTCTATTTATCCATTGTTTATTTCTAAAGAAACACGACAATGTATAAAAGGCTCCATTACCTTGTACCTCACGTTATGGCTCCGTAGCAGTCGTTTTTGTAAAAATAGGCTAACGATTGTGTCATAACCACGCGACTTACTGTCGCATAGTAGAGGAATTACCGTATAGTACAGGAGAAGCGCGCAGGCAGTTTCGTCTCACATTAGCTGTTTAAGTGTATCATTTTAGTGATCAATAATTAGCCTGTGCCTATGTTATCTCCTTACATATACCTACGCTCTCCGTCTCTGCAAGATTGGGAATGATTGAGATTTCTCTTGGCACAGCTACCAGAAGACTTACAACTTTCAGACACGTTGCTCACGGCACATTTACGTTGTCTCTCTCAGTTGGAGGCTGCGCAGTAACGCTCAGCACTCACCGGAAAAGTGCTTCTAATGGCCTTCACTGGTCTCCGTCCAGAGCAACGGGATCTGTTGGTCCATTCTTATATACAGTCTATGGTATCGTGCCTCAGCCTTTTGTGTAGGGCCAATTTTGTGTCCCTTATTTGTCACTACTGTGACGACCCCTGCTGTGTCCTATGTATGCTGTGTGATTTACCTGTGTCTCTGCTGACTCTGCATGTGGATCGTTAGTGTAACCTGGAACATGTGAGTGTTCCCAGGTTATTTAAGCCTGACTGCAGTGCAGCTCTGAGCTCTCTCTACCTGCCTGGCTTCAGTTTCAGCGCTCCTTTCTTCGGCTCTTTGACTTTGACATCTGTACTGAAGCCTGCCGTAATATCAGACCATTCACTAGCTCTTTTTTGGCAGCATTCCCACTAAACTGAGACACATGCTGCACCTCCTGCTGCAGCATGTTTGAGCGGAAAACAAAGCATCTTACAATCTCACCCATGTACAATAACCGCATGCATGAATATCTACATGCATTAGAAAGTGGCAATACCCAGTAATAAATGGTGGTACACACAGGTGGCCAAAACACTTAACATGCTGGGTCAAACATTTAGAGATGGGACTGTTAACGATTAGGGTTTGGTTTTAATGTTGTTTCAATATTCAACTACAGGGGGTAAGGGTTAAGACTTTGGGATTTCGGTATGCATGTAGACAGTGTGCCCACAACTATGAAATACTTACTACTGAAACTAGAGTCATTTGAGATCCAAACTGTGGTAAAGCTCATCATCTACCATCTTCCATGACCATCAACCATGACTAAACCAGAAACGGTTTAGAACCAAGACTCTCCACCTTTGAGTAATTTCCTGTGTCTGTGTCACGTGGGTTTCACCAGTGCCATGCATCTTTAGAAGACTAGCTGCAGGTCCTGAGTGTATTGATTCCAATGGTAGAAGTGAACATGAACACAGAATATGACCGATTCTTTCGCCCCATAGTCACCAAAGTAAATATTGGACCCAGTTTGCCCCATATCTCCAGAACATTTTGGCACTAGAATGAACAAATAAGGAGAAAATCACCTTTGTCAGTGGACCTGTTTCTGTCTCAACAAAAGACTTTTGCAAGATCTGGCAACACGGATAGGCTAAAGTCAACTAATGTTAGCAAACGCCACACAGAACTTATTTTCGTAAAGTTAAGGGATCACCAAAGTCTGAAGAATTCATCCTAAAGAACCTTGAGTATTTCATTACAATACACCCAATAGTTGTCAAGCTATTTCAGTCAAAACCTCAAAGTCAGTAGGATTCATCATAAGGGTATTGCAGTCCCTCCAATAACATGTAACATGGTTGCTTGTTTACTTGCAAAGCTTTATTTCCATTGATCCATCCATTCATTTCCTGCCCACTTATCCAGATCAGAGTAGCAGTAGCAGGTCAATCTTACAACCAAGACATCCTTCATTAAGCAATTTCCGCCTGCTTTTCCTAGAGGATCCCTGAGGACTTGCGGGCTGGCTGGGAAATTCAATCCCTCTGGCATTTATTAGGTGGGATTTCCTCCTAGTCCATTATACACCTCCGGACACCTCCCCACAGGCACCCACAGGGCATTGTTTATTGGAGCCACGTGGGTGCTTCTTGATATGATAATGAATGGAATATTTTAATACTTTTGAGAATAACTTTTTCATATCGTTACAGTGAAAAGATATGTAAATGCTGAGTGCACAGGCACAGTGTAATAAGCCTGAAAATAAAACACAGTCTTTGGGGATGTGTGTTTGTAATAATATGCATATGTGTGCTGACTTCAGCATGACAACACACATCTTGTTGTCTATTAGTTCTATGATCCTCTGTCTAAAAGACGATGAAGTCTCATTACTTCAGCAGTCCCATTGCTAATCCGTCTGCTAATGTATCCAATAGCCACCCATTCACAAATAGCAGAACCCAATTATCATGCTCTGGTCAGCACTGTCACCATTTCACTGGTGTCACACCTGTGGCAGCTTCCCAATGTTATTTGTCTCTGCCGTCCCTGAACTGAGCTATTGGAGCACAGAGATGGGGAAATTGAAACCACACAGGTGTGCCGCCATTGTGGCTCGATACAGCAAAGGAACTGTATTTGTCTTCTGAGCAAAATAGAGAAACACTGATCAAGGTGAAACTGAGCAGGTTTTTAGACACAGGGAGATTTAGTCTCCAAAACAGCTCATTATCCATTTTATTATATAGATTTTGAGAATGCAAATAACCTGATGTCCATCATTTTGTAATTCCAAAATGTTTCTTAAAGTGATATTATGTTGTCATCCTTACTAGCTGACTACCCATTAAAATGGATTGATAGAATCAATGGTCAGTACAAAAACCCCTTATTTGCCAGTGTTAATGCCTTACTTTGTGTCCATCTGGTGGTATTGATAGTAGTTGATCGTTCTGTGTTCTCCCCTTGGGGTATTGAGATGAATGGGATAAATACCATATCTACAAAACAGTGCATCACATTAGACAACAGGAACATTTAGGTATAAAAGGTTGTTAGATTCCTGCTCCTAAATGGACATTCTGGAAGTATTAACTACAGGTACAAATATGTTTATAGCAATCTGTCCTTATTCTAATCTGGCTGCTCAAAAAGACCCCAACCTTAGCAGCTTCAACCGAATTTATGGGGCTTTTTAAAGGGGAAACAAATCTGCTATTTTCCCCTCAGCTTGGGGGACGATGTTTCACATCACCCACTGTGCACATCAGTTTGGTCTGCAGGCTGCTGTGTCAAAGCCTCGGCTCCATCATCGCTCTCTGTTGTTCCTCAGGCTGCTTGTCTGTTATAGACATTGTGTGTGATAGATGACCTCAGGCTTTTGGCCGGAGGTCTAAAAACTACAGATGTAGTTCACACCTACATGTCACCTTCAAGAACCCTGATTCCCTATTGGCCGGGGTCCCCTGAACACAGCAGGGGTCTGTGCTCAGGTGACTAAGGATATAAATACCAAAGCCGGTCTACGGAAAGCCTTTCCACTCCCTATTCAGCCCCATTGTACCAAATTTGGTTCAATGAGTTCCACTGGGGGTGATCGCAGGTGAGTGCAAAATGAATGGTACTCTATGGAGCTAGACGGCTAAATTTGTCTGTTTCGCCTGATTGTTGTTGAGAAATCTCAGATTTGATTGTAGTTTTTGCAAGTTCAACTTTCGACCTATGGATTATAGGTCGAAAGTTGAATGAACGAGTACTTATGGCCTTTTGATTTCTTAAAGGTTGAGTCGTTGTTGCCTATAACACGCTAGCATTCTGCTAATGAATGCTGATTGGTCAGTAAAGGACTGATTACAATCGGAGATCCCGCTTGACGGCATCCGAAGCAGAACCAGAATGTCAGAGTGAATATTTTGGCGTGGTCTTTAAAACATTAACAAACCTCTTTCCAGCACATGTGTTGACAGGGAGAGCCTAACCTGTTAGCTGTGTTGTCGATGCCTCGAGAGAAAAAAGGAAGCGACTCAGAGCTCGCCGTAAAGCAGTATCTCTGGCCGTACGATGTGTATGACATCATTGACATTTTAAAAGGCTTTTTAGAACAAAAAAGCCACTTTGGGATGTCCTCATCTTTGGGACCGAACAAACAAGAACACACACAGTAAGGAGGCTTAAGTTTCTGGGCAGAGAAATATAGGTGTGTGTTATTAATGTCAGTAACCGCTATTGCTACAACTTGTTACTACATTAAATGTGATTAATTAGTAAGTGCTACTGTTGCAAATGTCTTACTATTAATATGATTGTGACCACCAAGCCCAATTAATTGCTGTGAAAGTACTGGAGCACGGTACTTGTTGATATATGTTGTGTTTGATACTGTAGCTTATTGAAACTGTAATGCTACACTGCTATCTCCCGCCGCAGAGAAGTTAGTTACTGTACAAGCAAGATAATAAACCTTCCATTCGTCAATCGAACCACGGCACCGCGACGTAACGAGACTGTTACCTCGTGGCCCTGTGTAGACAAAAGGATCGGATATTATTACCGTAAGAAGTCAGCTGTTGGCCCACAAGAGGCTAGATAATAACATTCCCCTCGTTAGACAACTTCTCAGACCCCCTGCCATAACGTCAAGTTAGGTCAGAGTCCTGAGTGAATGAGAAGACCCAAATGCAGAGACAGCCAGGCAAAAAGTGATCAGCTTGAGGATTTAATCACCAACCAAAACATATACAAACAAAAGGAGTCCTGGATACAGTAGGCAAAAGTATACCACAATGTAGTCGAAGTCAAAACAGGAATCACAGGAACCAGGAACACCGAGACAAAATCGGGTAGATTCACACACAGACACTCAAAACAGAACACACCAAATCCAGAAACAGAAACACAATGACCTGACAACAGACAAAGAAAACAGAGACTAAATACAAGAGGTAACGAGGAAACAAGAGACAGGTGACACAAGGACTAAGTAACAGGTGAAACAAATCAGGGTGGGGCAGACAATTACAAAAGGCGGGAAAACACAAGGCAGGAAGTAAAACAAGACATGACAAGGGAGAAAAACAGACTACCAAAATAAAACAGGAAACAGAACAAATACAATCATAACAGATTGGTTATTATCACTTCCTCGAAAATCAAGATTCCAAGTGTCTTTCCTTCTCTAAAGTGTGCTTTGCTTCCTCTTTACACACTAACCTAACACACATGCATACGCATACGCAGATCAGC
The DNA here is from genome assembly GCF_008315115.2 of Sander lucioperca. Lineage (NCBI taxonomy): Eukaryota > Metazoa > Chordata > Actinopteri > Perciformes > Percidae > Sander > Sander lucioperca. The sequence goes on from NC_050176.1 coordinate 18,525,756, forward strand.
TGACAGCCACCCCATAGTCACGTGGTATTGCAACCAAGTTTCACTACCCGCCATCTTGGGGTTAAATAGCCTGTTTTGTGTATTTTCCTCGAGCAGCCATTTTGCGCCTGGCGCTAAAAACTACAAAGAGCTTCACCTCTCTCGGTGTTTCATCCGCCATCTTGATCTCGCATGGTTTAACTACCCACGTGATCTCGTCACCTCCCTCCCTCGCTCTCTCACACACACACACACACACACACACACACACACACACACACACACACACCACATATGTTTGCTAGTTGTTGCCTTTGTTGTAGTTGTAACAAGTAAATAGCTTTATTGATTGAAGAACTATTGATTGACCATTAATAATTTGGAAGTTAAATAAATTCTATTATACTAAGAGCAGTTGTTTGTGATTATTTGTGTATCTGTTGTAGTAACAGCTGGTTGAACATCTGTTAAGATCTGTATTTTCAAAGAGAACACCATGAGACTGTTTTCACAGTTCAGTTATTGGTCCCTGATTCCAGGGTGGTGCCCTGTTTTGATTGTTTGTCAATTTGAAGTTATGAATATGTGTATTCATAACTTTATTAATATTGATAAAACATCTTTGATAAATTGCCAATAATTGAATCTGTACCTCCCCAATCCCCAAACACTTTGCTTTACCTCTCTGCTCTCAGCTGATACACATAGTCACACACACCCTACACTCCCAAACCATACACACCAACTTCATGGAGATTGTCTACTGGTGTGTGGTCATATGTCTGTAGAATCAGATTTAGGCCTTTTCTTTTTAAAGGGGTGATAGAATGCAAAACCGATTTTACCTTGTCATAGATGAATAACGACAGTTCGGTGGGTAAATAAGACATACATAGAAGCTCAAAATCCCATTGATACCCCTATCCTCTGCAAATCTCACATTTTGAAACTGCCGCTGAAAACGGGCGAATCTCAACAAAGCTGGATCCTGACGTCAGGATCCCAAAACCATCAATCAATCAAGCCTTTGTCACACCCATAGACTGTATAATATTAATGGACAGAGCATGTGTGACGTCACCCATTGGTTTGTGGAGATCAGCAATCCGTCGTCGAGTTTGCGTTTATGGGAGCAGCCATCCTGGTTGCGGATGTGACGTTTTTAGACGAGAGGGAGGAGTGAGGGAGGAGCCATAGACTGTTGGGCGGTATCTGACTGTTTTTTTTTTTTTGGAGTTGGCAACGCTGCCTACACTCTTCGTTACCTTACACATTCACTGGCAATCTGGATGCAACTGCTGCTGAAAGCTAGCATACATAATTCGAGGTAAGATATAGCTTCACTAGGTTTTAAATATATCTTTGTCCCATAGTTATATTACATATAAGAGGAGTCACATTGTAAAGTAAATGTATCTGAAGTTACCATGTAAATTGTCTGTAACGTTAGCTAACCACTGGTAAAACATGCTAACGTTAATTTTCTGCAAATCGAAGTTTACGTTGTCCTAATTTAAACGTAGTGTCAGCAAAATGCAAAACGGGGATTGTTAATGCTTATCATTATCTAATGCTAAGTATTAGCAAATGTATAACCAAGTTTCTTAGAACGTTTGGTTAACTGTAACAACCATAATGCACCGATAATGTCTTGCTACTGTTTGCGCCATCAGTCTATGGTTGGCGCATTTAGCCTTTTCATGATTTTAAGAGCTAACGTTAGACGATATAAGTTAATTTAACTAAATCAAAGTTACACCAAAGAACAATAGACTGTTGTTGATTCATATGTATTCTCCCCCGATAATTAATGAAGTACAGTTACATGCTAGTGTGCATATATATTTAACTATGAGGGGCTCAAATGGAAATTGATGACTCTTTCTTTCAGAAATAGGAGTGTGGAGAGACACGATGGCATGTGCACCCACCCAATACCTCAGAAGTAAGTCCATCTTCTCTGGTTGCGCGAACACCGGCAAACTTCACAGCTCTATGCACGCATTGGCGTAAGGATGTTTGGACCTTTCCGGTTACCGGAAGAAAACATTAGACAGTGACAGTAGACCGTTATGATGGCAAAGATGAAGTTTACAAGGTGTTTGCTGGAGTTGCCTAAAGTATCTGTTAATGATATACGGAGCGTCGTCTGGCCATCCAGTACAACACCATGTAGCAAATTAAATAAAGGCTTCAAATTTTACGTTTCGTCATTTCTTTGCAACTTTGAAGGTAGCCTTGCTTTGGTGTAATAAGTCATGACTCCGTCCTGCTTCAGGTTAACCATGTTTTAAATAAAGTTTAAGCATGTGTATACCTCTCACTTCATGTGTTTGTACTTTTATGAAAGTATCAGGTAAAAACAGGGCTACAAATGAGATCTCTGTGAGAGACCAGCATACTCCTAGCAAACTATTATGTAGCTCAATGCTGGACATTTCACCCCTAATTCCGGTCACTTTACTGTATTTGCATTTGTTTAGTATTTGGTTTAGAAGCCTTTATTGGTGATTTTTTACGGTACAAAGTCCTGCTATATACGTACATAGCGAGCTATATATGCTCCGCTATGTCGCGTTAGCATGCAGCTACAATAGTTAGCTATGAGTATGCTAATGTTAGATTGTAGTGGAACGAAGCAGCACTTTCTAACGTCAAAAATCGCAAACACTACACAATCGGACATGTTTCAGCAGGAATGTGACCCGGAATTGGGGAGAATTTAACAACATTGCCAGCTAAGATGACCGTTAGCATGTAGCTACTATAGTGTTTACTGCCGTTAGCATGTAGCTACTATAGTGGTATACAGCAGTGGTGGCTGGGAGAGCTGTCATCCCATCTTCAAAAGGACACTTATGTACGTTTACACTTCATCGCATTAATAATAGACAGTCTATGGTTATTAGTCAAGACGAAGTATTAGGTAAAAACATTAACGTAAACAACACAACAACGATGTCGCTACACGGTTTTGGATCAGTGACAAGTTTCAAATGTTTGTAGCTATGACTATTGTATAATAAAGATTTAATAAAAAAAGATTTAATAAAAAAGTTTTAATGTTTGGTCGTAAAGTGTTGACACGTTACTTATATACAGTCTATGGTTACAAATCGCACAGGGACATTGTTAGTTTTCTACTACGTAATTATGCGCATGCACAGAACGGATCTTACAGGCGGTACTGGCCAATAAATGCTATTGAAGGGCGGGTCTTGGCGTGGCGGGAGTAACTTCCGGTCACGAAAAAAATACCAATGCAAAATTAAGGAATACGACTTATACACACGTATTTTAATTTCCGAGTTCCATCTACAAATACATCAAAGACAATCAGATAACGAGATTGTTTTTCGTTTTCCGTTTTTTAATATCAAAACAAAAAACGAATAATGGGTTGTTTTCCGTTTTTTGTTTTCCTATTTACTAATGGTAATTGGGAAACTGGCCGTTTTTCGTTTTTGTTTTTTTCCTTTCAAAACGAAAATCCGTTGGCCACCAAGTACACAGACCCAAAAGACTGTCACACTGTGCTCACTGTAATTGTAAAGGCAGCTTTTATTTCTTTACCCAGGCATTTGGACTTGACTGAACAGAGTGCTACACAAGTGCTTTAAGCTGTATATGTTAAGCTATATTTTTATATTGTGATTTGTAATGTGAACCATTTCTACTGTAATTAACAATGTGGCACCAGTGATTCAACTACATCTTTTTATTATGCAGACAAGTCTCGTGACAGTTAAGTTTGCCTTTACCTTGACCCACAGCAGTGTTTGTGTGGGGAATTTACACTGGATTGTAAAAGGTGAACTACATTATTTAATTCATCAATTTAACATAATCTTAAAAATATTGCCAGTGTTGTTTGTGGTTTATGTAATTTTTTAAGTTAATGCCCATTTCAATGTGAAATAAAGGTCTTTCTAAAGCTACATTTGTTGTTTTTCTGAAGCAACTATAGGAACATACACAATATTGTAGTCATACAAGAAGACATTGGTAATTTGATAGAATTTGTAATTGATTAAAAGTGTTTTAATCAACAAAAAAATGATTTCTCAAATGTTACCATACTTGAATGTTGACAAAGAAGCATCAGGGAAATTGTGCTTTTCTTGTGTGTCTTTATGTACTTGTCAATTTTAATCACCATGAAAACACTTCACCAAAATCCTTTTAGATTAATTTATAGGCATATACTCAATTTTGACATACATAGTCAAGTGTTTAGTAGGTAATTGAAAATGCACTAGGTGCTGTTTAATCTGTATAAGGTTATTGCAAATTCATTATAACAAAAGTATTATCACAAATTGTTGGTTGATTGTGGTAGATGAGAGGCAGCTGGAACACAGACTCCCACACTCTAGACACTCCTACAATAAGAGACAGACAGAGAGAGGGAGAGAGGAGAGACAGAGAACTACCTAGGAGCAGCAGGCCTAACAGTAACACAAGAGGACACATCTATTACAGGACTCACATTTTGAACCTCTAAATACCAATGACTGCTAAAGTGCTAAAAGTTGGTCTGTCCTTTCAGCAGCAGAAGCTGAACCAAAAATAATTTTCTGGCATCATTATAATCAGAACACATTTGAGAACTTCGGATGTGGTCAATGCAGTCTGTTTTCCACAACAAGATGAATGGCACCAAATACGCTGCGCTATACACCAGGTCTTCCTTCTGTAGGCTCTGGTCATTCAGTTTTCAGTGTGGATACCTTTGTAAAGACAAACATGTAGTTAAGGCATGGTAGATCACAATGAATTATATTAATATATGAGCTTGTACATAAAGGTATGCTTCAGTTGAGGACATGCAGTATTAAGTAAACATACTCCTACATGTCAAATTTATCTTAGACAATGTGTATTGTATGCAACACTTTTTTAGTGATATGTACATTTTAGTAATAAAGAGAATTTGTAAATATAGATTGTAACATGTGACTCATTTTAAAACAGACTAATGTGCTGACAGAAGGTCTTCAAATAGATTAGCAGACACAACTACAGTAAGTGGAAGAAAGACATCAGTGTAACAGCATCAACAACTGTGGTTAATAACTCAGCATGCCTGTTAGGTACATTAACGGTCTGAAATAATGTATTTAGAATTTTGAGAAAATAATATTGAACCTGGTGCTTTATACAATACATTTGGCTGCAGAACTGAAGACTTTTCAAGATAGAACACTTATGTAACTTTACAATAATATATATATTTTTTCATGTGTGACATTTTATCGCAAAAACGGATATTCTGGCTATTCTGGGTAACGTTGCCCAACTCTCAGGCGGGTTACATATATTTCAGTATATTCAAGTAAAAGCAGTCTCCACTTGTCCCGTGCGAATGCCCCACACTAAACTCAGATGTGAGGGGGTACTTTCTAAATCACACACGGTCCCAAAATGATTCTAATCCCGTACGAATAGGGTTTATATGAATTTGCACTATAATGTTAGCTATATCAGACTTTGACTTTAAGCTAACATTACCATTATATGCGCATCGATTAGCAATAACATCACATATGGTTAAAAACATATCACCGGCGAGACCGTTGTGCATACCTACTGTATACGACTGTAACGTTAAATATATATATTTTAATCCGTTTATACGGTCTGGTCTGCATAACGTTATTAGTTAGCCCGCTAGCTTGGTTAGCAAGGTGCAATCTAGCTAGCTAACTGATATCAATTGGGATGCTAACGTTGGCTAATGAAAAACAGTATTAAAACAAAATGTAACGTTACTTACCGGAAAAACTGAACTGCCGACTCCTTTGAGTGTCTTGTCGTACAACCGAACGTTGAACAAGACGTTGTTAGGCAACCAACTGTCACAGTCACGAAGACGAAAGCTGCTCAACCCCCAAAGTGAATTTTACGTGCCATGGATAGGCTTTGCTAAACCTGTCATGATTGACAGGCCGAGAACTGTCAATCACATCATAGCCACGCCCTAAAACACCCCCTGCTTTATTGCCGATTTTAAAATCAACAAGACCATAATTAAAAAAATGAACATCATTCTGTGTTGCACAAGACTTAAAACTAGCGATTGAGAATATAAACTCTTAATTGAAATGTTTACTGAGGTAATAAATCAAGTGAGAAGTGGGTCATTTCGCCATAGACTTTTATAGAAACGGACCTCCTTTTTGCAACCGCACGTGTCGCCCCCTGCTGGAATTCAGATAGAATGCAGGTTTAAGGCACTTCCGCATTTGCCGCATTTTGCTGAACCGGATGCTCTGTCCACTAATATATACAGTCTATGGTCACACCCCAACATTTGCATAGGCTACACCACTGACCTGAGGTCAGCTTAGTCTTCTGAATCTAGCTAGGTCATGCAGATCTCCAGAGGTACGCTATTTAATTACTAAATTCACTTCTGAGACTTTTTTATGCGAGAAATCAACTACGTAGAGGTCAAATATGGACCGTTTTACAAAAATGTATGGCTAATTGCAAAATTTGTCCGACTGTGTGTCGCAGTTCAGCAGGAGCTCAGCAGGCTACGTGATAGCGGCCCGGTGCTGCCTCGCCGCCCGGCATGTCCACTTCATAGACTCGCTGTGAGCTTGCTAGCTGGATCTCCATCACGAAGGGAAGCCAGCGGCGCTCCATACCCGCGCAAAGTCACCGGTTACTGGACTACAAAATGCCGAGGCCCTGATGGAGCTCCAGGGCCTGCAGCTAGCCGCGATCTTTACCCATAGGAATGAAGGGAGAGTAGCAGCTAACGAAATCCCTAATGTTCACAAAAATGCATTTAATTGAAATCGGACACCATAGTTAGCTTTAAAAGACCTTGGGGTACGTGTTGTATAAGTGAAGTGACGAAATTCAAACTGTAAATATACGTTTATTATGCCGAAAGTGAAGCTAACTAGCTGCTACCTGTACACATAGGCTTGAAGAGAGAGTAGCAGCTAACGAAATCCCTAATGTTCACAAAAATGCATTAAATTGAAATTGGACGCCATAGTTAGCTTTATAAGACCTTGGGGTACATGTTGTATAAGTGAAGTGACGAAATTCAAACTGTAAATATACGTTTATTATGCCGAAAGTGAAGCTAATTAGCTGCTACCTGTACACATAGGCTTGAAGAGAGAGTAGCAGCTAACAAAATCCCTAATATTCACAAAAATGCATTAAATTGAAATTGGACACCATAGTTGGGTACATGTTGTATTTGTATAAGTGACGAAATTCAAACTGTAAATATAGCTACTCTAGTTAAGAGAAATGGTGACTTTCACTGGGTATGGAGGTTCAGGCTGCCGCTTTCTCGTCAGACTGTGTGGAGCTCCTAGCTAAAGTCCGACAAGTCTTACCAAATTTGCAATTAGCCATCAATTTTCGTAAAACGGCCCATATTTGAGCTTTATATAGTTGATTTCTCACTTAAAAAAGTCTCAGAAGTGAATTTAATAACGAAATAGCCCGACAAACAACGTATAACTTTGCAGTGTCTGAAATATGAGACCTGCTGTCTCGTCTCCACTGTGTTTCTATGGGGTTTGCTCAAACCAATCACCACGCAGCTCATCTAAATATTCATGAGCATACCATATTTGGAAGAAAAGCTCTTGTTCTAAATAGAGCCATATTCACAAGGTAGTTAAGGGCAGGGGCGTAGCAAGCTTTTCAAACGTGAGGGGGATGGATGTGATTTGTTTATTAACAATAAAAACGATGGATAATCATACTGTTTGTTAACATGGGCAAACGGAGCATAATCTAATTACGTATGTGCTAATTTGCATAAATAGCACAACAGATCTAAACATTGGGTATAGCCAGGTGAAAATGTCTTGTTGACATATAACAGAAAAAGACTTAAGGTCTGAATGGAACCCATTTAGGCTACCCATGAGCATGAATACATAGAGGCAGGAAGAAGTACTTTAAACCAGCCTTTATTAATTAGCCTATTATTGCAGAGATGGGGTTTGGGGCTGGGTCCGTGGGGTTTCTGGGGGTTCACTTTTTATTTTACCTACCTTTTGTCTTCTGCATTCTCCTTACCCTTGTTCTTCCCTCAGACTCATCCCCCAGAAACAGTCCCACTGACCCAACCCCAAACTCCATCTCTGCAATAATAATATAATACTATACTATATAATAATAATACTGGTTTAATACACTCAATAATCAATACTGGTTTAAAGCACTTCTTCCTGCCTCTATGTATGAATGCTCACGGGTAGCCTAAATAGGTTCCATTCAGACCTTTACATTAAGTCTTTTACTGTTATATGTCAACAAGACATTTTCACCTGGCTATACCCAATGTTTAGATCTGTTGTGCTATTTATGCAAATTAGCACATACGTAATTTTATTATGATCCGTTTATCCGTTTATTATGAATGCTATAACGTAGCTAATGTTATGGAACGTTATAATTCTTACATGGGAAACTACTCGTACATATTAGCTTTCATTTAACGTTGTTAGTGAAGTTAAAAAGGTGCAGTTACCTCCCATCCTGTAGTTACAACTGATAAACACACCATTTTCTAAATCTCTGCTAACAGTAACGGCATATAAAAAGAGATGAAAATGCCACCGGACATTACACTTTACGAACATAAATGGCAAAAGACAACCTAGCTAGCTAGCTAACAGCCTAATGTTAAATGATAGGTTCAGTTAGCTAACGTTAGCTCCGGTTGTATCTACCTAACTACGATAGCAATTTGTACCAGCAGCATTAAAGAGTTAAAGGAGAACTCCGGGCAATTTTTACGTTAATCTTGATCGCAGTATCGAAGTATGTGAGTAGCCTACTGTCGATAGCAAAAAAAACGAGCCGAATCGGTGCTAGCTAACTGGAGCTGCTGCAGCTAATGCCAAGAGCTCCCACTTAGCTAAAACGGCACTTTTGGGGGCATATCATAAAGAGCGCCTTTGTGCCTCTTAACAGACACAAAATGCAATTAAAATGTCTGTGCAACATGAACAGGGCCCTTACATGACAACAAGATGCGTTTTCAACTCAGACATTGTTTAAATTCACCTACCCTGTTAGCTGCCATCTGGGATGAGTGAGTGTTCAGCCAGGCTTCGGTAATAATCATCACGCAGCAGTTCCCTGTGTATTTGTAGCATATATATCCATTTTGTGTGCGATCCATCTGGCGTTGGTGAATAGTAGTCTCTGCAGTGGCGAACTGTGTGTTAGTTGCCTTAGCCAGGCTAGCAGGGCCGACCGGCATCCTTCTAATTCCTCCCCGCCTTCCTCACCTGCCGCGGCCGACAACAATCCACGGGCGCCCGCTGGTCTGGTGGATGTCCTCCAGAGGAGAGTTCATGCTTTCGCGGCGAAATTTTTGCGGCGAAAAAAGTTTATTTCCCCCTCAAAAATAGGTAATTGACCACTGTAGTGGTTATGATCATATCAGTGACTATGTAACTACATGGAAACGGGCCACATGATGCCTGTTTCTTATAAAGTAACAGCGTTACAGAAGGCTGACTGTAGTCTTGCGCTGAAGTCCCGCAGGAATTCAGTTGTAGCAGGAAAAGGTAAACAGCAGTGTGCAGATCGGAGCGTGGTGTGAGAAGAGTGAAGAGCGGAGGTGTTCACAAGGGAAGACGCTTGGAGTAACCTATGGAGCTAGAGCCAGCCTTCCGTAACGCTATTACTGTACAAGAAACAGGCATCATTTGGCCCGTTTCCATGTAGTTACATAGTCACTGATATGATCATAACCACTACAGTGCTCAATTACCTATTTTTGAGGGGGAAATAAACTTTTTTCGCCGCAAAAATCTTGCCGCGAAAGCATGAACTGTCCTCTGGAGGACATCCACCAGACCAGCGGGCGCCCGTGGATTGTTGTCAGCCGCGGCAGGTGAGGAAGGCGGGGAGGAATTAGAAGGATGCCGGTCTGCCCTGCTAGCCTGGCTAAGGCAACTGACACAGTTCACCACTGCAGAGACTACTATTCACCAACGCCAGATGGATCGCACACAAAATGGATATATATGCTACAAATACACAGGGAACTGCTGCGTGATGATTATTACCGAAGCCTGGCTGAACACTCACTCATCCCAGATGGCAGCTAGCAGCTAACAGGGTAGGTGAATTTAAACAATGTCTGAGTTGAAAACGCATCTTGTTGTCATGTAAGGGCCCTGTTCATGTTGCACAGACATTTTAATTGCATTTTGTGTCTGTTAAGAGGCACAAAGGTACTCTTTATGATATGCCCCCAAAACTGCCGTTTTAGCTAAGTGGGAGCTCTCTGCATTAGCTGCAGCAGCTCCAGTTAGCTAGCACCGATTCGGCTCGTTTTTTTTGCTATCGACAGTACTCACATACTTATAGCGATCAAGATTAACGTAAAAATTGCGAGTTCTCCTCAATGTAGAATGCGGTCTGTTAAGACCGCTGCGAAGTATAACACACCGTTGCCATGAAAAACAGAGCGTTGCTATGGACGCAATTCTGTTCACTCAGGCAATATAATCGCTACACACAGCCTACGACGTAGCTACGGCGGCAGTTCGACGCAAGGCATTTGTGCAAAACTGTGGAAAAACTGCAGAAAAAGTGTGGGTGTTGAACCCTCTCACCGGGAAAAGTGTGTGTGTTAAAACACCCACATCCCCCACGGGTGCGACGCCCCTGGTTAAGGGCCTAATAAAATAGTATTCGGGCAATTTTCAGCCCAACCAATGTTACATACCCTATTAGGAGACCTTAAGGAACAGTGTAAAATACCCTATATAATCATTATATCATCACCCCTTTAAGTGTAGACAAAATGCTCTCCTTTCATGGCTGGTGCTTTTCTTCTGCGGCTCCACAGAGGTCTGTGTCATCCAGTAAACCTTCTTGTAGAGAAGTGTTGTTTGCAAAATGCAACCTTTTCCCATTTTTCAGCTGTAGTATTGAATTTCAACAAGGATATTTGACATTGACTTTAAAGTGTTTCTTCTACTCAACTGCATCCCCCTTACCTTCATTTCACTGAGAGCAGAGAAAATGGTTGGGGAGGCATGGTTTTGGCATGCAAGTGACATGGCCTGTCTGCATAACTCGGGTTGAAGATGTTTTTAATGTTAGCTCCCGGCAGAGACACACACACACACACACACACACACACTCTCTCACTCATATGTACATACGCATACACATGGATGCACAGAAGCATGCAGACTTTCATGCAGTCAAGTGTGGAAAAAGACTTCCATACATCCCTTATTCCCTCAAGTATTTTCCCAGAAACCCTTGTTGGGCTGCCATGCCCTGAGAAATTTCCACACCACACACACAAACATGTACACACAAAAACAACATCGCAAAATACATCTTAGCTACAACAAGTCAAGGCAGCGCCAGCCATCAATCATCGCTCTCTAGTGTTCCACCCCACTGTCATCATCCAATTACCAGCTCACGAAGCCATGAATCAACCAATCAGCATAGGCCGGGGGCTGTCCAAATATTGCTCTGTTCTTGCTGACAGACAATATGCTGTAAGGAAGAAAATGAGTCAAAGGGAGTCCAATAAACTTTTTGTGTAGTCTGAAACCTGAGCAAAAGATGTCGTTTTCAAGAGAGAGTTTGAAAGAAAGATATTTTAAATTTTTTACTTGAAAGTGTCTTTAACTTTAACAGACGTAATATTAATAACATTAGCAATAATAGCAATAGTAAAAATCGTATTGGCCCACAGTTTATACATATGTTACAGCTTTCATGGGGTCACTACTAGCCAAGTACAATATGCAAACAAGACCAAATAGCTCAGAGAAGAAATAATATATCATATTTACATTTATGGCGAAAAGTTACATATTGCAGCTTAAAGGTACACTGTGTAGGAATTTCTCCCATCTTGCGGTGAAATTGTATTTTGCATTCAAACGAATAGTGCTCTCTAGCGCCTCGCTTTTTCAAATGCGTGTTGCAACTACGGTAGCCATTATGTACCAAGAAGCTATGACAACATGTCTTCCATTTTTCTCTATTTTGGCGACAAGGATTCCTTCTCCTGTGACTTGGCATAAGTCTGATCCTCCATTATGAACTAAAGTGCAGTTGCAGGCTTTCAAATTTGCCGGGGCAGTGACAAGCGCCTCTCACTGATCTCCTTCTCCGTTTCAGCTGGTTTCAGTCACGTGACGCTGGCTCTGAATGAAAATGTGTTGTGGATTAGCTAGACAGGTAGGCTAGTGCTTTATCTCCCTCTCAGTGATTATAGTTTTTCAAAATGGCGGAACGACATGGAAGCCTCCTTGGACTTGCCCGTCCAATGTAAATACAGATAAGAAATTCTTTGCTTACGAGGACAAGTCAGATCATTGGCAAAGGTAATTTTCCACCAATGAGGACATATTTATGAATGAAGACATTGATTTTAGCTAATAAAATATTTAAAACACTACACAGTGTACCTTTAAAGTCAAAGTTTATTTATTTTTTTAATTACCAAAGATTCTTTTCTTTTCATTATCCATCCATCTGGTCATTCCATGTTCTATTTTGACACAGCTCTGCTGCCAACTTAAGTGTAGTGAAATGTTGGATATGCTTTCACGGGAGCTGTAGCATCAAGTACTCTCAGGTCCCATTAAAGCTGACGTGGTGTCACAGTGGAATTCACTGATGGCCTTCTGAGATGCTTTATAAAGTCAAGACTCTTACAGACTCTCATCCCAACAGTGAATGACGCTGAGCTGCTAGGGTCTGCACTGAACGTTTCTTTATTTAACATGATACGTTATCCCTGGTGGGGTCCTTTACTGCCCTGCAATCACAATCACTCTCTGGCACTTCCACAGTGTGTATTGATATGTATTTAACATCCATCACCAGCTGTGTGGTTAGACACGTTTGAAGTGCAGTTGACGGCTAATGGCCTACCACATGCTTTAACTGTGTGTGTGTGTGTGTGTGTGTGTGTGTGTGTGTGTGTGTGTGTGTGTGTGTGTGTGTGTGTGCGTGCGTGTGTGTGTGTGTGAGAGAGAGAGACGGAAATAGAGGGAGAGAACAAAGAAATTAAATCCCTAATTATATGTCTTAGAGAATGCTAGAGAATTATGATAACATGTCTCCCTATTATGTGACGTTAATTTCCATCATGTGATTGGCATGAAAAATTTAGTCTTAAGCATATGTCCATGCCAACACACAGAAACACACACACACACACACACACACACACAATACTATTCCAATTTACCTCTTTGTTTTCTGACAGAGTTAAATGTTACATGTAAACCCACTTGTACACATAAATCCTGTGTATACCATGTGATAATGAATACATGTCAAAGCTACACATGACTCATCACATCAAACGTGTGCAGTACATGTTCATTACAACCTTCCATAGACATCGCTAACTACTGAATTACACTTGACCTTTGATTGAACAGGTTTTTTTTCCATTTTGAGTTTCTCATTGTGTTCCAAAACATTTATGAACATTTTTCTTCATCCTAGTGTTTCTGATCTGCACACCCACTTGCAGTACGTCGTGTTAAGCATTCAAATGAACACTGGATGCTGTTGTTTTTTCTGCTGAGGACAGTTTCGCTAAAAGTGTCCTCTGCAATGTTAATTCTGAATATTAAACTTGGCAGATGGAGTGCTGGTGAAGTTTATTGGATTTATTTTTTATCATCAGTCACTTCATGAAAGCTTTCATACAACAACTCATTTTGCAATTATATCGCTATTTGCATCTGCATCAATGCTATTGAGAGGAGCGGATTGTATGTCTGAGTGAGCTATGACGTGCCTTCATTCAAATAGCACTTTTAGTGCGAATGAGTGAACAATTCAACGTTTCTTCTGGGCTGAGAGGGAGAGACATTGCCAACATCTACTATTTGATTGTAGTGATTTTGTAGTGATTGTAGTATTGGAGTAGTCATCCATCTATCTATTTACCACTTTTCTGGGTCTGGACTGTGGTGGCAGCAAACTAAGCAGAATAGGCCAAACATTCTCCTCCAATCCACATCATACAGTTCATCCTGGAACATCCCGAGGCAAGGTGAGAGGCAGTAAGAGATATTTAAAGACCCTTGGGCAAACTTGAATCGAGCCAACTCGTCCTTCCAGAATAGAGAGCCCTGGTGGACTGACCCAGCAAAACTGTGGTGTGTTGATCCGCTCAAGTTTATCTCAGGTCTTTGGTTTAAAAAAGGAGTAAAACTGCCTGCTTAGACTGAAAAAGGTTGACAGAATGTTACCGTACATTTCTTTTCACCCTTTCTGCTACTAAGAAAGACTGTGGTGACATTAGTTCCAGTAACCAGTCATGCTGAAAACCAGAAAGTAAGAATTGCCGCCAATTAGAATGCAGAGGACAAGTATATTGAGGAAGATCCAGACAGTTCTAAAAAAGTAACATGAGGATAACAGAGTTTTAGGAGCTTTAACAGTCACTTCTAGGATCATCTGAGTCAGCTACAGGTATTACCATTTTCTTAGCTCACCTTATTTGCACTGGGGGTATGTGCAGGCTGCCCTATGGTTGTTATGGAGGTTGTTGCCATATGCAACTTGAGAGGATTTTCTCTGAATGTTTTTTGGGTTTGAATAGAAACATTTTATCTATGTTTTCATGGTTTTTGTTGATATTTACAGTATACTTTATGCTAATCCCATAGCCTGACAAGCCAGACCCACATCAAGATGTTGGGTCTGGGAACTCACCATCGGCAGGGCTCAATCTGAGGGGCAGGTTGACTTTCACGTTCCCGCTGCACGCAATAGAATAGCGCTACAACCAACCAGAGCAACGCTAGTTGATTTATTAAACTTTTGCTGTATCCGGTCGGCAAAACACTGAACACATCTTCCTTTTTTAAGATTGACTTCAGTGCCGTTCTTTGTTCTTTTCTCAAAGAAAAGCTTAACTCCAAGTCTCCAGAGTCGCAGCCAAAGCCGATGTTTGCCAGCAGCAGCAGCCATCTTCTTTGTTTTCAAGTAGAAGGGAATTCACGCAGATATTTTAAAAGATTTACTTGAAAGTGTCTTTAACTGAAACAGACGTAATATTAATAACATTAGCAATAATAGCAATAGTAAAAATCGTATTGGCCCACAGTCTATACATATGTTACAGCTTTCATGGGGTCACTACTAGCCAAGTACAATATGCAAACAAGAGCAAATAGCTCAGAGAAGAAATAATATATCATATTTACATTTATGGCGCAAAGTCAAGCATTGTTCTCCAGAGTCGCAGCCAAAGCCAATGTTTGCCAGCAGCAGCAGCCATCTTCTTTGTTTTCAAGTAGAAGGGAATTCACACGGAACCGTCGCAACTCTGACGTCATTATGTTAAGCCCGCCCACCGACTCTATACACGATGTGATTGGCCTGACTAGAGTTTGTTTTTTCTAGCTTGCAGGCCAACGGAGAGTTGCTAGACGACCATGGCTGCAAATTTGCTGCCGATAGGGTGCGATAGGCTACTAATCCCATGCAGTTTGGGGCAAAAACCATGCAGTTCTGTGCATGCAGTATACATGTGTTATTTCCACCTCTTCTAAAAATGTTGTATTTGAATATTTCTGCATACTGGGGTCCCTTAGTCTCGCTTTGCCAGACCCTCCTCCACAGTGCGGAGGAGGGTCTGGCGAGTCCACACAGCATTCCGGGATGGGAGGAAAACGTGCTATGGTTTATTGGCATTTCTTTAAAGCAATCAACAATCGTCATGGGCGGTGCTAAGCTCCGCACGGAGCCACTGCAAAATAGCCTCGGGAAGGAAGTTGTTTTTTTTGTACGTTCAAAAAACTCAGATTGGACAGATAGTCTAGCTAGCTGTCTGGATTTATCCTGCAGAGATCTGAGGAGCAGGTAACCACAGTCCTCATAAATCCACCAGAGTTATATCTGCAAAAATACATGCATCTGGCGGAATTTTCTGCGGCATCGGAGCAATCCTGGAAGTGGAACGTCGAGGATATAGACTAGGGGGTCCCTTAACAGTCTTGGGATTGCATGAATTGGGTCTGAATGGAAAGGTGAGACTCTTTCGGATTCAATGAGCCTAACTGTAATCATGTGTGATGATGTTAGTCCCTGTAGTTTTCAGAAAAGAAGTGCTCGTGTTATGGTTTCGGTATTTTGCTTTGCATTTTGTTCTATTTCTATTGCCTGTGTGTTTATTTCTGTTGCTGTCTCCTGTGTTGTATATTTGTTCTGTATGTATTCTGTGGACTGTGTTTATTTCGTTGTGTATATTTCTGTTCCCTGTTTTGTATTATGTTCTGTTTCCTGTTTTATTTTGATAGTCTAGTTTTCTGTCTTGTCGTGTCTTGTTTTACTTCCTGTGTTTTCCCGCCTTTTTTGATTATTCTGTCTCTCCTAATGTGTTTCACCTGCTGTGTCACCTGCCCCTCATTACCTCGTTACCCAGTGTATTTAGTCCTTGTGTTTGCTTTGTCTGTTGTCAGTGCTTTTCCCATCAGTTTGTGTCATAGTCCTGTCAATTTGTGTGTTTTCTAGTGCCCACCGTGTCAGTTTGGGTCTGTTTTTGCTCCCTGGATTTTCCTTTGTTCTCAGTTCCTGTATTTTTGGTATTTATCTTGCTTTTTCTGGATTTCATGTTTTTTTGGTTTTCTGTAGAAGTTTTTGCCTGCCCCTCTCAGGACTCCCTTTGTTAATTTGTACTTTGTTTTTTGGGACAAATAAATCCGCCAACCCAGACTTCTCCTGCCTGCTTGCCTAATTTCTGCATTTGGGTCCTCTAATTTCCTGCACCCATCACAGCTCGCCCTCCGACAACAGCCAATGAGACATAATTAAGCATGGTGATGGCCAATATATACTTCCAAAATAATGTTTCAAGCCCCTATATACTCTAAACTTTCAAAATTGAATAGGTGCCTAACAAGAATAACAATTTTTTTATTACAGACTTTTGACACACCGCACTGAGCTGCATCTCAAATTAATCTTCAGGTTCCCAGCTATCAGATGATGTAGGCCTACTGTATACTACTTCTATGTCGAATATACTGTATACCTAAAAAAGACAAAAGTGGTCAATGGGTCTCAGAGGGAATAGGACAATTACACATATGAACACAAACACACACGACAGTGGTTCTGTGAGAAGGTTACTATGTAGATAATAATAAAGAATATCAAAAGAAGTGAATAACACATAATCTTAGAGCAGTGAAACAAACACAATATAGTGAAATCAAGGAGTGAATAACCCGGCAAGGTTAAACACCAGGGAACTTCCAAAAAAAAATATCTTGTTTATCTTGTTTATCTTGTTTTTATTATTTATTTACTACTGCTGCTGCACTGATCGCCACCAACAAAATGTCGTTGTGTTCATACAATGACAAAGTATCTTGAATCTTGAATCTTGAAACATTTCAAAACCATACGGCAAACCCAGTTACTTTTGGCTTACTACTAGTAGAAACTTCAAAGATGAGAGAAAATAACAAATGTACTTTACAGTCTCGGCGGGAGATGGGGGGATTGGGGAACTATGAAAGGGAGGAAAAAAAGTAAAATGTCTAAGCTGATTTTGTTTTTATTCATGTGTTTCTGCTTGTTTTGTGGGTTTTGTTATGGCATGTCTTAATTGTAAGTCTTTGTATGGCATCTTTTTTATTGTTGAAAATAAAAAAAGAGGAAGAGAAAGAAGGATGCAGCGAGGATATGGAAGAAAGCACAACACGAAGAGCATTAAAGGAGAGAAGAGGAAGTGAACGTGTCAGAAGAGCAGTCAGGGTAAACCCTGTGGGAAGCTGCTGTATCTACCTCCTCAGGCAAAAAGAGAGAGAAAGAGAGTGGAGAACAAGGGAGACCAAGAGAGAGAATGTAGAAAATGAGATCGAAAGAAAGTTAGCAAACAAGAGAAGGAAAAGAAGAAAAAAACAGTTCCTTGTTTTCAAATTGCCTTATTTTGTGTTGAAACGAGAACTTGTATAACCAGCGGCTTGCTGTTGTAATATAATCGTACATGCACCCCCACACACACACACACACTTGCATATAAACACACTCTTTGTAAGTGGTAGAAGAAGTGGGGAAGCCCGGCAGTTTATTGGGTCATTGTAGATTCCTCTGTGGATGAAATATGCTTTAATTTGTGAAACGCTGGAGGGCGTCAATATCTGCGTGAGACAGAGAGAGGAGTGAAGGAGGGAGGAGACGGGGAGGGAAAGATGAAGAAGAAGAGGAAGGAGGAGAGGGAAACAAAGGTAAGGTTGAGAGTGGGGGGAAACCGGAGGAGGGAAAGGGAGGGTGAGAGGGTGAAGCAATGGAAGGAGGGAGGTTTGACAGCACGTAGTGGTGGACATATTGGTCTGTGGGGACCAGGGAGGGAGAGGGAGAGGAGGATGAGAGGAAGAGAGGGAGCATGGAAGGCAGTGGTGGAAGAAATATTCAGATCCTTTACTTACATAAAAGTACTAATACCACACTGTAAAAATACTCTGTTACAAGTAAAAGTCCTCCATTGAAAATGTTATTTAACCCTCCTGTTTTCCTCGGATCAAATGTGACCCGTTTCTATATCAGAAATCTGGGTTTCTTTCAACCAAATTTCCCAAAAACAACTGAATGAAGTTGGCTAGAAGCCTAGATGTAACACAGAAATGGGTAATAATTTTTACTTTATGCTTTACATACAGGCAAACCAGAGGAGGACAGCATGTGAGTACATAGGAAAGTGCATCAAAAGTGTCAAAGAAAGCCTCCAAAGCGTTAAAACCGTCCAAAAAAGGTTCCAAAAAATGCTGAAATTGTCAGAGAAAAGCATCAAAAGCGTTAAAACCATCAAAAAAAAGTCAAAAGTGACAAAAAAGAGGGTTGAGGGTTAAGTAAAAGTATGTAAGTATGTAAGTATCATCAGGAAAATGTACATAAATATCATAAGTAAAAGTACTCAATGCAGAAAAATCCTCACATTTTAGAAACTGGAAACTATCCAACTAAGTGTTTACTGTAATCATCTAATCATTTCAGCTGGACTTGTAGCACGTTATATTGTTGGGTAGTTTAATTTATAATAAAACATTGTATTTTATAGACTACATGTGTTTTGTGTGCAGAAATCTTAAAGGGGTGGTTCAGAAATTTAGACATAGAACCTCATTTCCAAGTTAGCCAGTATGTTATTTATCAGTGGAGACCATTTTCAACACTTTTCATTCATTCCTTCCAGTTGCAGAGTTCGCTGGTGCTAGGCTAGCGCAAGTCAACAGTATCTGCTAGTCTGCCACTAAAAACAGTTTTACCCACTCCACAGTACACCCAAGGCAAATAAATTATAACGCCAGAATATCGATGTAAATGGCTGTGTTGATAGAATAATGTTAGAAATAAAACTACCCTTGCATCGCATTGCAATAGTTATATTTTGTTCCCTGTAGATGGTAGCATAGGCTACAGCAGTGGCGGAGTGATATTACCTAGGCTATCGAGGAAGCCGGTTTCCATGACAATCACCATCACGCAAGTTTATTTACCTGCCGCTGCAATTTGCATGTAAACTGTCCAAGCTTACATGACTTTTCTGTCAGCAATTACCTAAAGTTAGCGGTTAGCCCAGCCAGGTATCTACCAAGAGTGTAGCTATACCTTTAGCTAACGTTGTCACTCTCCACAATGCATTGAACTGTAACGTTATCTCCACTAACATTGTCAGTCTCAATCTATCAGTAGCAGCTAGGCTAACGTTATGAAAGGGGCTAGCTTTATTAGCTAGAGTAGCCTACCAAAAGTTATTACCTGTTCATCAGTAGCTGTTGGTGGAATGACGGATGGAACCGCATTCGTTGTCAGTGACTTGTGGTAATTTAGATTGCGGGGTTTTTCAAAGTCGTCTGGTCTAAAATGATCACTACACATACGCCACTTGAGTAGAGTCTCTGCCGGTGTCTTGATGTCCAAGCCAGCAGCAAGAAGCCACAGTTGGTTCCTTTCTGGATCTCCCAATGGAAATTTGTGGAAACTTTGTGGTGCCCATCTGTTTTTTTTTTTTTTACAATTTCTAAATGCACACTGAATCACCATGTTGCCTAGTCCTTAGTTTCCAATCCAATGCTTCAATACCAATGTAGGCTACTAGGTGTCCCAACTTTAGCGCGCTTCTGTTTAATTTTCGGCACAGTACTACTGACCGGAGCAAAGTAAAATTCCGCTGCTGCTGAGAAACTAGTCCCTCAAAATGTAATGCGATCATTGAGATGCAAGGGTAGTTTTATTTCTAACATTATTCTATCAACACAGACATTTACATCGATATTCTGGCGTTATAATTTATTTGTCTCGGGTGTACTGTGGAGTGGGTAAGACTGTTTTTAGTGGCAGGCTAGCAGATACTGTTGACTTGCGCTAGCCTAGCACCAGCGAACTCTGCAACTGGAAGGACTGGATGAAAAGTGTTGAAAATGGTCTCCACTGATAAATAACACACCGGCTAACTTGGAAAGGAGGTCCTATGTCCAGAATTCTGAACCACCCCTTTAATTTGTAAAGAAACTAGTAACTAAAGCTGTCAGATTAATGTAGAGCAGTAAAAAGTACAATATTTCTCTCTGAAATGTAGTGGAGTAGAAGTAGTAAGTGGAATGAAAAGAAAAGACTCAAGTAAGATACAAGTACCTCAAATTTGTATTTAATTACAGTACTTGAGTAGATGTAGCTAGTTACATTCCACCACAAATGCAAGGGAGGAAGGAAGGGAAATATTATACTGATGGGAGAAGGAAGTGTGTGTGTGTGTGTGTGTGTGTGTGCGTGCGTGCGTGCGTGTGCGCGTGTGTGTGCGTGCGTGCGTGCGTGCGTGTGCGCGTGTGTGTGCGTGCGTGCGTGCGTGCATGCATGTTTTCTCAGGAGTTTTGAACTTGTTCTTTAGGTTACCAAACATCAAGGGATTCACAGACTACTAACATTTTCCTTTCTAAATCCACACAGTAAAAATGTACACCTTGGATCACAATCAGAGGGAACGGAGAAAGTGAGTTCATGATTTTCGCTCGCAATTACCATACAAATACGGGACTGTCCTCACAAGAGAAACATCATTTAAATGTCTTAAACCAGGGGTCTTCAACGTTTTTTATGCCAAGGCCCCCTAACCTAAAAGAGAGATGAGCAGGGACCCCCTTCTACATTGACAAAATTGAGTTGTATAATAAGCTGGGCCTACACTGACATATTGTGTGGCCTAAAGCATATATATATATATATATATACACACATTTTATATATACCTTTTTATGGTGCCCTACCTAAGCTATTAAAATAATTATTTACATATTCATATATCATTATGTTTTAATTTCAAACATACATGTGAAAGGCACAGTGAATCCATAAGTTACCTGTATCTGTGGATGGCTACCATAGTGGCTACCTTACGTAAGTGTCTCATCAATGTTGTTGAGGTTGTTGTTGTTTTAAAACATGTCAATTTATCTTTGCTAATAATATTTCGGATTCATTTTATTATTTTCAGACATTTTATTTTTGTGGAGGGGGAAACGTAAATAAAAAAGTATTAAACAATAATTTGGCGGCCCCCTGCAATGACACTGAGGACCCCCTAGGGGTCGGGGACCCCCTGTTGAAGATCACTGCCTTAAATGACCAAACAAAGCGTGTGACTTTGACGCAGATTCTGCAGTTAGCATCTCATTTCCTGCAGTTAATCAACATTGTTTTCTTTGCCTTGACCTGTGTTTCCACTCACCAGACATGGTATCCATAGCAGGGATAGACTAAACATCCTGACCCAGTACTGCATCCATTTGTATTGTCAATTCTTTGGAGACACCGAGGGAATGTTGCATGAATTTAACTCCCGACCCCAGCCTTTTCTCCAGTTACTTGTTAGTCCTGCATCGCCTCACATCTCACAACACCTTGCTAAACAATTCATTCACATCCGATCGAAGATGAATAGGGGCAATCATCACTTGCATCATTTCCTTGTACCAGAGCAATTCATTGCATTTGAACAAACATGACGGGAATGGATGAGATTTACACAGTTAGTTACAGTTAGAGTTGTTGTAAATCAATGAAATAATAACTCTTAAATCGACACATTTCTTCATTTGCCATGTCAAACATTCACAGTTCCGATCAGACCCTATACCATTACTTCCGTGTCAAATGGAAAAGACGTGACAGGGAGAAAAATAAATAAATAAATAAATAAATGACCGGAACCCAATGTCAGACTAGCCTACATTGTAAACCTCGCACAACCTGCTTTGCCAATATTGTAGCTGATTACGGCCGTGCTAATAAAGCAAATTCACATTTAATTTGGAAGTCAGGAATCAAAGGGAGGGATAGGGATGAGTGGTAAAACAAAATGAGAAAAGGCGAAAGAAGAGGATAAGTAGGAACTTAAAGGGAAAGGGAAAGGGAAAGGGAGTGAGGGCGCTATTATATGGTGAAGAAGAGGGATAATGTGAAGTGGAGAGAATATGGGAGGGTGGACAAAAAGAAATGGTAAAACAAGGGAGAATTAGAGAGAGCTTAGCAGGGGGCGACAGAGGAGGTAAAGGGAGAGTGGGTCAAGGGAGAGACAGATTGAAGAAGAGAAGGAAGAGAGAGAGGAGCAAGACGAGGAGAATCTCAAGTGCTCCGCTCTTGGGTTCGGTCCGTTGTCATGGTAACAGCAGCGAGGCGAGACGAGTAGCAGATAGACTCGCTCTCTCCCTGCTCCCGCTCTCGCTCTATGTCTCTTGCCCAGAGATTAGTAGACAGCTTTTTCCTCTTCTCCTTCTGTGTGTGTGTGTGTGTGTGTGTGTGTGTGTGTGTGTAGGGACGTAGCACAAAATTCTGGGCCCTGTAGAAAGGCATTTTCTATGGGCCCCTCCCCGCATCCACAGCTATTAATTCTAGCATCTTTTTGGGCCCTCCTCACATGAGGGCCTTGGGTACTCAGACCCCTTTTCCCCCCAGTCCGACGGCCGTGTGTGTGTGTGTGTGTGTGTGTGTGTGTGTGTGTGTGTGTGTGTGTGTTTTCATTCCTGTTTTCTCTGGAGTTCTGAACTTGCTCTTTAGGTTACCAAACATCAAGGGATTCACAGACTACTAACATTTTTCCTTTCTTAACCTACACAGTAACATTTACACCTTGGATCACAACCATACCAACTATTTATGTGCTTCCACTATTTACAAAAATATATGTATTCAGATTCACATAGGAGTGGTTGGAAATTGTCCAGTCTGCCTCATTTTTCTCACTTTTCTACTTGCATTTATACTCCTCAAACTGTATCAAATATATCAAATCATTTTATAAAAACTGTATAAACAATTTTATAAAAGGTTTATAAAGAATTAACTATTTGAACGCCACTGCTGAACAAAAATAATGCTAAATGTCTAAACTGAGTCAAAATACTGGTGGTACTGTTGGCAGGGCAAACTCCCTAAAAAAATTACATAATAGGTAATCTCATCAAATGTAGAAGTTTATGTTCAGGTTTATGACAGCACACTAGCCTCTCAACCCCTCATCAATAACATTACCCGTTCTGCCTACTTCCACCTACAAAACATCAATCGCCTCCGCCCCTCCATTACCCCCCACACTCCCGCCATCCTTGTCCACAGTCTCGTCACCTCCCGTCTGGATAACTGCAACTCTCTCCTCTTCAGACTCCCTCACAAATCCCTCCATAAACTTCAACTGGTCCAGAATTCAGCTGCCCGCATCATAACTCGAACCCCCTCCATCCACCACATCACTCCTGTCCTCCAACAGCTCCACTGGATCCCGGTCCAGTTCCATATCCAATTCAAAGTCCTCCTGTTTACTCGCCCCTCCATATTTGTCTGATCTCCTCCAGGGTCCCACTCCCTCCCGCTCCCTCAGATCCTCTTCCTCCATACACCTGTCTGTCCCCTCCGCCCGTCTCACCACCATGGAAAGCAGAGCGTTCAGCCGCTCTGCTCCCCGTCTCTAGGATTCATTACCACCCCAACTTAGAAACATTCAGTCCCTCCAGAAAAACGCGATTATGCGATCCCCTAATTCAATGCATAATCAGCCAAGTCCGCATATTTATGCGGGGGCCGCATTTTTTCAAATACGCCGCACTTTCGCTGCATAAATTGCCGATTTCCACGCAAAATATGCGGGGCTTGCATGATTTCATAATCCCCGCATTTTCGTTGCATAAAAGTCACATATATCTTAGCAGAAAGTTGAAAAGAGCAGCCATTTCCCCCTGTTGCCATGGGAACGTTATGAAGTGACGTAATTACGCGACGTGAACATCATCGAAAAGCTGCAAACCCCGCGATGAAGCCATGATGAAACCGCAGTTTTTGCAAGTACCCACAATTTCATCGTATAAAATTGCATAAATATCCTGCATATTCTATCGCATTTTATAAGAAAACGTGCCGCATAATCAAGGATTTTTGCCCGCAATAATCACAAAAAGCTCACGCATTTATCTGGAAGGACTGAACATCGATTCATTACCCCATTTCAAATTGCAACTCAAATCACAACTGCCTATTCCACTGATGTCAATTGCTCTGCCTCTTTCTGTTATTGTTGTATTGAATACAACAAAAAAAAAAAAAAAAAAAAAATAAAGAATACAATGTATTCTTTATTTTTAATTTTTCTTATGTATCCCTGTACGGTGTCCTTGAGTGCTGAGAAAGGTGCCTTTAAATAAAATGTATTATTATTATTATTATTATTATTAAGTGACAAAGCCATATACAGGCCATAGGAATGGAGTCCTTCATGGTAAGAGCAAAGAAGGAAGTGTGTTGGTGTAGAAGAGCCACAGAGGGAGGGGGTCAGGATGGACAGAAGGGACACCAAAACGTCAGACCTTAACACGTGACACTGCTGTTCATTTACTGTTTCTTACAAACATTCAACATTGGTTAACCTAATAGGTTTTATGCCTAAACTAACTAACTACATTTTCATGAATTTAATTAGGTTTGATCATGAAACAGATTTATTTCTTCAACACTGATTTGTGTATAGTTTTGGAAGACGATACAAATGATGTTGTCCTGCCGATAGGGGCGTCAGATCAGAAAACACTTGTATGTATCGTTTTAAAGGGCATGGACAAAAAACATATTTTGTTGTTTTATTTTGGGTAGCTCACCTGGTAGAGTGCGCGCCCATAGCGCAGCGGCCGCGGGTTCAGTTCCGACATGCAGCCCTTAGCTACATGTCATTCCCCCTTTCTCTCCCCTTTCATGTCTAAGCTGTCCTATCCAATTAAGGCCAAAAATGCCACAAAAAAATAATCTTTAAAAACTGTTGTGTATGGAAGTTGTGTATGGTATAATGGGAGGAAGCCCAGATGAAAATAAAGTTGGTCTAACTTCACTATGATAAAAAAAGATCATCAGTTGATATTGTGTTGTTGCTATTTCCTATTTCCTTTTGTCTGTTTATTTTGCCTCATATGCTGTCATGAAATCATCAAAACTAATCTGAATATTGTTTGTATGTATGACATATATTTTGTCTATTCATTTATACACAGATGTTATTCATGCTAGCAGGCTCTATATCTTGATCTCAGCATGTGACCTGCTCCAGTCTCCCAGTTTCAACCTTGCAAAAAGCAGAGCCCACTGCATTATGGTCCATGAATCAGAATAGCTGAGTGGCTTATAGAATGAAAGAAAAAAAAAACCATTTACCATAGTGGTGCCAACAGAAATGTATCACAAGCAGACTCAAATGAACTCCAGCAGGAGCTCAGCGGAAATGAATGTGAGCATCATAAAAATGTCCTCAACACGGTAACAAATTACACAGCAAACTTAAAATGTGCTACAGCAGCAGAGCTTTATGGCAAAGTGGTGTAGTGTGACGATTAGGAGCCTGAGCGTAATCAATGTGAATTAGCTGGATTTGATGCAGAACACATTTGCTGCTTTAACTCTTGCTTCAGCTCCTGTTTGTAATATCTTCCCAGCCTTTGTTTATACATTATTCATCATTCACTGGAATGATGTCAGCTCACAGCGGCTCTGACCTTTGACCCTTTTAGTTGCGTGTAATATTAGTTATATATGATCATTTTCAATAACTCAAATCTCAGTCTGTTTTCTTTCTTAAATGCAGACATTGAAGGATGCAGCTCTTCCAACTGTTTGCGATGTATTTATTTAAATTCCAGTGTTTCCCATACATAGGTTCAACTTGGGCGCCCCGCCCAGGTAGATAAAATCCAAATTACATTTTTTTTTCCAATCAATGGTGTATTTTTCACAACGCACACAGACCAGCGGTCTCCAGCCCCTCCCCCTCGTGAAGTCGCGCGCCGCGTTCATGACATCGTCAACGCTGCACTTCAGACTCAGAGGCTATCGTTATCAGAGCCCAGTTGTCACTCCTGGCCGCGGCTGTCTCCTCCGCTCCATATCTTTATAACGGAGCTAACCGGAGCTGACTGGAGCTAATCCATTAACTGTATTTATGGACTCGAGCCCGAATAAAACCAGTCATTTTAATTAAATTGGCTGTAAAAGTTTTAAACTACAACTCAGAGTTGTTTGAATGACACAAATCTGCTCAGATGACATCTTTATGAGTGCAACAGGACATGCACCCTATAGTACAAAACAGCATTAGGATCCCAAAAACACGGATTAAAACACTTCAAAAAACTAACAATGATCTAACAAACTAAATGAACAAGAATTAATCTTTAGCTAGCCCTAGTCTTATATGATTTAACAGGAGTTAGGAGGAGACGGTGTTGAGATGTATAATAACATAGCCTAACTGTCTGAATGGATAATATTATAGTATTACAATTAAGTTATTTATAACATTTGGGCTCCAGGTAATCAGGTATTTTATCTGCTGAACCGTTAATATTTGGCAAAAAAAAAAAAATCAATTGACAAAGCACATCATGGTTACACTTTCCTTTCATTTTCATTTTAAATTCAACCAGCAATTTGACAATTTTAGCAGAATACTGAAAGCAGCAGAAAGGCAGAACTGAGTAGATTTTAATATCTGCTTATTTATCGCAAGTAATATCATTTTCGTGATATTCAACAACGTTAGGGCATATCGCATATTTTCCTCATTTCGTGCAGCCCTAATAACTACCCTGAAATTTTGTCAGATGCCGCATAGTGTCGCAATATTTTCATCTGTATCATATTTTCGTCTAATTAGTTTAATAGGTAAACAGTTATTTCTTTCATAATTATCTGTTAATGTTATGTAGTCATTGTTTAAAAAAAAAAAAAATTGTTCATAAACCTTTGTTTGACTAGTTTATTACTGAACCCGGCCATCACGCGCCGCACCATCACATCCTGCGCCACCCACCACCATAAGTACATTCTTAACCTGTGGGAAACACTGTATACACAACATAATGATGGGCGGGGAGATACGATACAAGGATTGAAGTAGCTCAAAAAAACATGACAATATCGGCATTCTTAGAAAATATCATATCAGCAAGTCATAGCAGAGCCAAAGTCCAAATATAAAAATTAAATTGCTTGCAAAAACCAAAACATAAAAAGATAAAAACAAGTTGGTGTTGTGTGTAGAATGATAAGCCTAATAAAACACAATGATATGGGTCTTCTTACACAGGTCTAGACTGCGCATGGAGAGGGCAGCGGAAGACACTGCAAGGTCTTAATATGTCTATGGAAGGGCTGCCAAACCCATTCAAATTTGGAGGTGGAGCCACATAGTGTATGTCTGAAGGGCACTTTTCCAATAAAGTAATACAAGTCGCCTGGCCAAAAGTGTTACAAAGGCAAAAAAGTCACGCTGGTAGGCAGGCAGTGAAGTATCTGGTGGGAGAACACCAACAAAAACAGCAATAGGAGAGAGCTCAGAAGGGCAAATACTGATTTCCATAAAGGGGCAAGAGAAGGCCAGGACCAGAACACGTGTAAGAGAGTGGCAGGGGCTTGGTGACAACGAATACATGAATACATGTTGGGTCTATGCTTGGGTCAAATCTCCCAGTCTGCATCTGGTACTGTGAGTTCTATGAACAAGTTTGAATTGAATTACCTCATGCCTGGCTCGGATAGTACAGCAATGAACTCTGGGCAAAACAGCTTTCCAGGTTGGGTCATGTATAGCACCACCTATGTCTTGGGACCAGGCTTCTGTTAAGGTAAACGACACAGGAGATTATAGGGCAAAATAGTAGTTATAAAGCATAAAAATGGCCCATCTAAGAGTAGGGTTAAAGTTTAGAAAAGTGAGGGATAGAGTGAAGAGTGAGGGATAGAGGGAAAACCAGGACAAAGTCCATAACCTGAAAATATGTATAGCTCTTCAACTTCTGAATACTCGCAAGTTTCTGTAATTTTAGACCTTGCCATGCTTCACCTGCCCACTAGACACCCTAAATGTGTTTTCCTGCTTCTGAGTATCACCTGGCTCAGATGAATCCCCCCCCCCCCCCCCCCAAAAAAAAAAAAAGAAACCATACTGATGGAGGCAGAGGGCACAGAAAGGAATATGAGTAAGGAGACAAGTATGAAGGGACGTGCCCATTTAGAATTTTGTCATCAGATACAAGTCTCATCTGACATGGATAGGGAGCCAATGAAGGGAAGCTAAAACCATTTAATCATTTGACAACTTTTAATACTATGTTTTAATTACCTGGTTGGTTTTATTAACCAAGTCTGGATGACACAAAGATGTGAATTGGGATCTCTGCATTGCGCATGTTGCGTAGGTATAAAAAGGGTTGTCTTGGGGATTTATTTAATGTGTTGATCAGAAGAGAGAGTAGGATCAAATCTAACACCAAGATAAAACCACTGGAAGAGTCTGTTCACAGTGTCTGATAAGTCTGGAAGACTTTTTTGGTCCAATGGAAAGTTGAGGCTGTGCAGTAATTTTACTCACATTGTGTGGGCATTGATAAACAACCACATAAACCTCTCAGATACAGTATATTATTGTGAACTATGGGGCAATAAACCATATTGCCTCTCACAGGCAGCAGCATATTGTTTTTTTCTAAGATTATTTTTTGGCAGGTGACCCCTGGAATAAGATTTCTTCTTCTGCGAAAAGAGGGTGACAACTTAATTGAGCGTCTCCCAGCAGGGTGGACAGCAGGCAGGGTGGCAATGGACCTGCCTGACCCAAAACTCCATTAGTCATCCCAGACCAATCCTCAAAATCTTTTTCCCACAGGCGCACGGACGGCCAGGCCAGATGCGTCGTCGCCCCAGCAACAGGAACGTGAGTGAAATGCAGAGCATAAGAGCCGAATAGCCGGGATGTCCGAGGATGGCGTTGGCATCTTCGGGGCTGAAACAGAGCATGTGCTCAAGGGAAAACGAAGAAAATGTCAAGAGCGATTAGGGGAGCAGAGGATGCAAAAGGATCTGGAGAGATGGTGAGGATTGTGGAGAGGAAGGGTTTGCATGTTGATGTGTAAGGGGAGAGGGATGTCTGTGTGTGTGTGTGTGTGTGTGTGTGTGTGTGTGTGTGTGTGTGTGTGTGTGTTTCTGTGTGTATCTTCCCGCCTTACTGACTCGCTGCTCCGCCACCTGCCAGCTTGTTAGCAAGAACGTGTGTGCTCATGCATGGTCATATTGTTGGTTGTACTGTATGAAGTCATGGCTGTGGTTCATTTTATTCACGCA
This sequence comes from Sander lucioperca, assembly GCF_008315115.2. NCBI lineage: Eukaryota > Metazoa > Chordata > Actinopteri > Perciformes > Percidae > Sander > Sander lucioperca. The sequence goes on from NC_050176.1 coordinate 18,555,393, forward strand.
AAAGTAGTACCTTAGAAAGAAACCCATCCCCACCCCACCACCTCCCTCTCCACAGTAGAGACTTAGCTTTGTAGATATAGATCAACCTAACAGTAGTCTCACATTGCCAGACAGATCTCCACAGCTGGAGTAAGGTCTGGCTTCACCACACATTCATTTTAGGACAGGAGGGAAAAATTCAAAAATTTAATTTTTTTTAAACCAATCACAATTGTCTTGGGTGGCGCTAAGCTCTAGACGCAGCGACGGTGCCTCTGCAAAATAGTCTCTTGAAGAAACTTGTTTTGGTGGAACATTTGCACATAGAGAGGCAAGCTCTGGAATGGCAAATTACCCACAAAAGAAAACACATCAAATAATAAATGAAATTAACTGTTCACACAATACAGTAACGTCATCTATTTAAATTAGCTGGATCAATGGTTAAACATGATTTGCTCTTACCAGTCTATCACTGTATGTAACTTACTTCATCCACAGCAATCCCCACCAATCGGTCCCGAAACATTGGTATTTGCAGGATGGCTCTTCATCTATTGTTGCCAAAAAATTTTTTTGGTGATCTGTATACAATAACTAGCATGTAGCAATTATTTTGTCCGTTATCGTGTCCGGCGTAATAAACTGTAGCTATCCCCCCTTGACTGAAAGTCCTCCATCATCACCCCCTAGCTCATTGCAGACTATAGGCCATGCTTGTAAAATAACCAATGGAAAAACATGCTAGCACGTCCCTGTTAGATATTAAATGCTGTAAACATATTCTTTTTAAATCTTAACAATCATTCACTGAAAGAACCAAGCAGGCCTGCTTTATTGCACGATCCAAATTTTTATCAAAACTTGCCATTTTCAGCATGTGGCTTGATAGCTTGAAGGTTGTTGTTGTTTGCCGTAGCGAAGGGATTTTGAGAACAGTAACACACAGATAGCAGAAGCGGAGGAGCAAAGCCTGACTGATCTGGCATGGAGACGTGACATGTGGCTTTTTATGCTGCTACTATTTCCAGCTATTAGATCAACCAGAATGTAAATATATCATGTAAACATTTTGATCAGAATAAACCGACCCATTCCAAAACAAAGTTTTTGTCTAATCTTAGATAAAATGAAAATGTGTCATGGTAATGTTCTTTCTGAATGATTACTACGTTCAGATATATATTTTATCCTTGCCAAGAGTTAGATGAGAAGATTAATACCACTCTCATGGATGCACTGTAAATATGAAGCTATAACCAGAAGCTTAGCTTAGCTTAGCTTAGCTTAACATAAAGACTGGAAACAGAGGGAAACAGCAACTTCTCTCTTCTTTCCAAATGTATCAAACCCCACCTCATACCAACACCTCTGAAGCTCACCAATTAACACGCTGTGTCTCGTTTGTTCAAGCTGTACAAATGCAGTGACTTTCTGGAGTTTCTTTTGGTTGCCTGGCAACCTTACAATGTAGAAACAAGACTTCAGGTAGTCACTGCACCTGGCTACGTCCTGTGATAAGCGCCTATGAAACCAAAAATAATGTTTTGTGTCCAATTTGGTTTGTGTCCAGATTAAACTAACCAGATAGGAGTCATAGTAAACATAGAAAGAAGCAAACCAAAAATGGTGCCAAGCCTTTGACATTTGGCACTGGTCTTTTTTTTTAAGAGTTGTCTCATCATAGAGCGCTGGATTTGGGGTATTGGACATTACAGTAAGACTCGTTCTAAGTATCTATGAATTAAAGACAGATATTTTATGCATCTTTCAAATAATTCTAGTGAATATTCTGGTGACAGTTTGTTTGAATTAAAATTAGAAAATCCAAAACTGAAAATTGCTGCAGTCCATGTGCTGTTTGATCTTTTTCAGCTACACAATAGATATTCGTTCAGGGGCAGATGTATTTTAGTTACTTTCATACAGTATGTTTGTTCTTCAAGAGATTTCTGTTAATCAAATTGTGGCACAAACAAGCCCTCAAAAAGAGAGGTGTGCAAGAGAAAACTCACTTCATTGAAGTGTGTGCTTCAGCTGTAAGATAAATCCAGCAGGACTGGCTCCCTACACCCTGAAGTGTCCTTTATAATTGGAGCGGTCTCAGATCTGAGCTCAGCGTCTGGGATGGGAAACCTTGCTTGCTTTCCTGACTTACTGTGAAAGTTCTTGCATCAGGGAAAAAAAGCAAATCTGAATTTTCAAACCAACCATCTACCATGGTTAAATGGTTAACCATCTAAGGATCTTCTGATGTTGATGTGTAGCTAATATGTACATACCTGTATACAGTTAACCATTACATTTATATTTGTTTTAACGTCTTATAATTTCTGTGGCTTTAGTGTTTATGCTTATGTGTATGTATGGTCTTAATTATTTTATAACGATTCATACGGTTTTATACATAGAAATAAAATGGATAGAAAGGCCATTCCATTCAAATCATGGTAACTTATAAAATAGTAGTTGTTTTGCAGTAACGGACTAACGAGCAGCGGAGTAGTAACGTTACGAGGCAGAGAGCCAGCCGCTAAATGAGTCAAATTAACTTCATGCTTCATCCACAAAAAGCACATTGCTATCGCCACAAGTGACAGCTTTTGGCTTGTTTCCTGTGAACAATAGATAGATAGATAGATAGATAGATAGATAGATTTTTTATTGATCCCAAAAAAATGGGAAATAACATTGTTGCAGCAGCAAAATTTCAGACACACAGCACACGTACAGAGTAAACATTAAATAATAGGAAAAAATATACATGAAATAATAATAGAATAATACACTAGCAATATTTAAAAATATATACAATTTGGAAATAAAATGTACAACTGTTTCGATATATAGATAAACTTAATGTTCAAGTTGGGGAGTAAAAATGTACAACTGTTTCACTGGTAATGATTGTGCAAGGCTGTGCAAGGTGCATTCAGTGTAGTTGTGATGTATATGAGTCTTATCTAACACTCAGAGATGAAGTGTTAAAAAGTTGTATTGCCTGTGGTAGGAGTGATTTCCTGTAGCGGTCCATGCGACATCGAAGCTGTCGGAGCCTCTTGGAGAAGGTGCTCCGCTGGTGGACCAGTGTAGGGTGGAGAGGGTGGTCGGGGTTATCCATGATGGATAACAGTTTGTTCAGTGGCCTCCTCTCTACCACAGCTTCAAATGTCTCCTGTTTGCAGCCAATAACGGAGCCCAGCCTTCCTGATCAGTTTGTTCAGTCTGTTTGTGTCGCTGGCTCCGATGCTGCTGCCCCAGCAGATGGCGGAGGAGAGCAGAGCACTGGCCACAACAGACTGGTAGAACATCTCCAGCATCTTGCTGCACACGTTGAAGGATCTCAGCTTCCTCAGGAAATAGTCTGCTCATCCCCTTCTTGTAAACAGCAGTGCTGTTGACTTTCCAGTTCAGCCTGCTGTCGATGTTGACACCCAGGTATCTGTACTCCTCAACCATGTCCACATTTCCACCCAGAATGCAAAGGGGCTGCGGAGCCGTTCCCTTCCTCCTGAAGTCAATCACCATCTCTCTGGTCTTATCCACATTCAGCAGCAGGTGATTCTTACCAGTCCACTCCACAAAGTTGTCCACCAGCGCTCTGTACTTTCCCTCCTGTCCATCCCTTATACACCCAACAACTGCAGAGTCATCAGAGAACTTCTGTAGGTGACATGACTCTGAGTTGTACTGGAAGTCTGTGGTGTATAAGGTGAACAGAAAAGGAGACAGCACAGTCCCCTGTGGAGCCCCCGTACCACTCACCACCACATCAGACAGAACACGGTCCAGACGGACAAACTGTGGTCTGTCTGTCAGGTAGTCAGTGATCCAGGAGACTGTGGACGCACCAACACCCATCATCTGCAGCTTCTCACCTAGTAGCAGTGGCTGGATGGTGTTGAATGCACTGGAGAAATCAAAAAATGTGATTCTCACAGTGCTGCCACCGCCATCCAGGTGCAAATGAGCTTGCTGCAGAAGATAGATGACAGCATCGTCCACTCCCAGACGAGGCTGGTAGGCAAACTGTAGAGGGTCCAGAGAAGATCTCACCTGTGGCCTCAGGCGGGTCAAGACCAGCCTCTCCAGCACCTTCATCACATGGGATGTGAGAGCCACTGGGCGGTAGTCCTTGAGGCCAGATGGAGTCGACTTCTTGGGGACCGGGACCAGGCAGGACATCTTCCACAGCAGCGGCACCCTCTGCATGCTCAGGCTCAGGTTGAAGACATACTGGAGAACACCAGACAGCTGACTGGCGCAGGTCTTCAGGACCCTGGGGCTGATGCCATCTGGCCTCCAGCTTCCTCCTGTAGGAGTTTTTACATTCCCTCAGTTTATCCCGTAAATGTGGTGAGGGGTTAACGTTAAGGCGGAGTTAGCAAGCTAACGTTAGCCAACTAACACCGGCTGGCTAGCTTGCTGGTTCCGCCGTGCTTTTATGCTGCATCGGTTACAGACAATGAGCTGAACAGCGGGCTGGGTCTAACGTTAGCGTTCCGCTGACCCACTGCCGCTGGGTCTAAGGGCTCCTGCACACTGCCTGCGTGGCGTGTCAGCTGCGTGACGTGTCCGTTTATATTTCGGCTCCCATGTTAACAGGTTAGAGCTTGCACATTGCCTGCATGACATGCACGTCTCAGTGGCTCGAGCCGCGCCAAGAACGCGTGCATGCTAGAAATAGGACCAATGCCTATTTTTCACATGACACGCAAGCGTGTTGGAAGCGTTTCCAGGCAAAATAGAATACAAAAAGATGTTTATATGTCTTTTTGACACAAGTACATTTAATAAATGACATTTTGATGTTTGAAAGTCTCTAGGTTTTGACATAAATGCAAATATAAATGTAATTTAAAAAAAAAAATAAACAATTATCGATTTTCAAATATTGCACCTGTCAATACAGAACAAAATATTCTGTAGCCTATTTTACCATCAATACTGCAGACGTTGTCTTCACTGTAATCAAATCAGTATATATTTATGTTTAACATGAAGTATGCTACTGCTTGAGTGCAGTTTATCAATGGGAAACATGCATGTGTACAGACAAGGCTAGCAGCAGCAGCGCCACGTCAGACACGTTTCTGGTATGCGAAGACAGAAAACGCCACGCAGCCGCCACGCAACTGACACGCAACAGAAACGCCACACAGGCAGTGTGCAGGAGGCCTAACTGTCCCTCCCGAGCTGCATCGGGCGGCTCTCCTCCCAGCGACCAACAATCGCCATTTTGTTGTGCACCAATCAAATGACCACGGGAAACAGTTCAATGGCCTTTATATCCATTTTATTTCCATGGTTTAATGTTATGATTGATGTTGTTTTAAACATTTCACTGTTTTTTACAATATATTTTATTCATTTTTATTCATCTATTGTGCATTGGTCTCTAAATCAATTTTTATTTTCATGTCTTATTATCCCTTTTTCTTGTCTGATATTTTACAATCACTGTTCAGCATTTTGTTATGTTTAAAGGTGCTTTATAAATAAAGATTGATTGATTGATTGATTGATTGATTGATTGATTGATTGATTGATTGATTGATTGTCTGTGTCATTGTGAAATAAATATAATACATACTTTACGGCCTCTGCCATTATTGTATGGAAGCCTGAGTGAACTTGTGTACCTCAGTGCTCATCTATTTGCTCCATTTAATCCGGCTTTAGAGCTTTGTTATTGTTGTTACACATTCTTCCATTGTTAAAATTGCTGTTCTGCTTTTGTCATGCTGCTCGCAGCACCCTACCAGCCTTGGAAGTAAGTCCCCTTTCGTTGTATTTCTTGCTTTATTACAGTTTTTTTTAATATTATATTGTTCCATTACTACCTACAATATTTTAAAAAAATCACCCGCTTTCACAAAGTGTAGAAAATTACCTTGTTATTGTTTTGTAGATGCATTTTTTTTAATTTGCTGTCAGCACTACACTTAGTGACAAATACTTTCGCGTTTCCTGCGTCTGCTTTATAATGTGTAGCAGCAGTAGCAGGAAATGTTCAATTCATAAGCGATAACTTAATACAGCTCTGATACTGATGAGAGAAAGTAAGCACTGGATTACATACATGCTCATCTCTGGAAAATCCCTTCTACATAGCTGGGGACCTTTAGTAATTTTTTATAATTGTAGAGGAATCGTCTGTGATCTTAATTCCATGCAAATCTGCAATGTCTGTTATTTGTCAAGTAAAAATTCCACAGCAAATGACCTACCATGTTTCACCAAACACAGAGGTTGTGTGATAATATTAGCCACGTGCGAATCGGCATATCTGTGATTCGACGTAGTATTGGCTGCGTTGACAATTATAAATGAAAGTTTTGACAAAGCCTTGACATCATATGTGGAGGATAATGTCAGTAAATCTAAGTTAAAAACTGACTTTGCTTATCCTGTGCGAACACGAAACAGAGATGTGGGGGGGGGGGGGTAATTTCTAAATCGTGAGGTCCCCTGGTAATAGTTGCATCATCACAGCCTACACATTCTTAAGATCATGGAGTAACTGATGTAATTTAGTCCGAGCCAATGATACTGTACATCAAGTTTCAAAAGTTTAACTGTTATTGGGAGGTCCCTCTGTTTACATACTTACATGATCAAAGTTGCGTAAATTATTCATTAAAATCATTTTGTTTGAGAAGTTGTTTGTTTTAATTGGCTCTATTACCTGAACATTTACGGATACCATGTGGAATCAGCAAATTTGTAGCATATGAACTGACAGCCTAACTGGAACGACTCCAATCAAAAATGTGTTTCAGTACTGAGAATTAATATTCTCTTACCAACCCTGCAATTACTTGCAAGAAATCACTTAATCCACTTAACCACTGTTTAGAAAACTAAACTATAATACAGGACTGTACTGTCCTAATACAGTGGAATACGTCACTGTACTAAAAACAGATTTCAAACCAGTGCACTCAAAGTTATAATTAATAAGTTCTTGTTCACCAGCATCCTTCACCTGCACACTGTCAGCTCCTTTCTGTTGTTGTTTCTAAATCCTTTTAGCATTGTGTTTTCAGCTCAGAGTGCCACATTCTATAAAACAAGAGTGTATTCAGTCAAATGAACTTTTGCAAAAGTTGAGTAGCAAAGAGCAGACCCATGAGGACAATAATGATGTGATGTTTTTACTGCAGTAGTCTCGCTTTGCCACACCATTCTATGTGGATGAGCCAGACCCTCCACCGCTGCGGAGGAGGGTCTGGCTCATCCACATAGAATTCCAGGATGGGAGAAAAACATGTTCTGGTTTATTGGCATTTCTTTAAACCAATCACAATCGTCATGGATGGCGCTAAGATGGCGCTAAGATCCGCACGGAGCCACTGCAAAATAGCCTCGGGAAGGAACTTGTTTTGGTGGAACGTGTACGTTCAAAAGTTGTTTTAGTCGTGCAACAGAAAACTCAGATTGGACAGATAGTCTAGCTAGCTGTCTCGATTTACCCAGCAGAGATCTGAGGAGCAGTTAACCATAATCCTCATAAATCCACTGGAGTTTAAAATTCCAACACAAAGAAAGCGGAAGGAAACGGACATCGGCGAAAAGACGTGCATCCGGCGGAATTTCCTGCGGCACCGGAGCAATCCCAGAAGTGGAACGTCGAGGATATAGACTACTACTGCAGTAAATCAATTGAACAACAGTTCACACAATAATTAAACGAAAACTATAAAACAGTTAAGGTGATATCAAGCAAGACTGAATTGGAGCTGCCACTAAGTCAGACTTGTGGTTGTATTAACTTTATGAATGTGAAACCATGTTTCTGGAAAAGATCTGTTGGTATCAGAAATGCTTATTGTGTTGAAATTGTACAAACCTTTCAATAAAGATATAGTCAGGACTCCAATGTTTCCAATACTAAAAATATCAAATCAGATAATGTGTATATTTTGAGTTGAATCCAATTTTTAAGTGTTGTAATGCTGCAATGCATTCTTTTGAATGGGTACCGGTCACCTGACAGTTTACAGTCAGTTTAGTAATCGTTAAGGTTAAGTTAACGTAAGTTTAGCTGGCAAAAGGTGACTGTGAGTCGGGTACCGGTCACCGTCAGGTGACGGGCATGACAGTGGCCGTCTCAGTTAAGTTTAGGCACCAAAAGGTAACTGTCATGCGGGGACGTGACAGTAAAGTTTAGGCATCAAAACTAGGGTTAGGGTTAGGATAGGGTTAATAGGGTTAGGGTTATGTTTTTCTTTTAATACAACTTATATATTCTGGGTTAGGGTTAGGGTTAAAGCTATCTACAGTGATATGTTCAAGCTTTCCAAAAGGGAGATACAGAATATAAAGTATTTTTGATGTCAATATGTGGACATAATGATCTCAAAGCTAAGCTAATTAAATATTAATAATATCTAACATCCTTTGTTTACAATTAGGGACTGCTGGCAACTTCACTGGCAACAACAGTTGAAAGCTTATAGTAAGTGGAAACATTTTTACAGTCAACAAAGATAATATATATAGGCTATATATATATATAGAATATATAGTATTCTTTTTTAAATTCACAAAGATAAAGACATGTTTTCCCATCTCATGTTGAGTGAGAGCAGTTGCCAGCATTACACTGTAACTGTAGCTCTCCCAGTCGAGCACTCAGGTAGAAGCAGCCGGAGCAAATCACCAGCGGAGAGGCTAATCCTTAAAAATGCAGCAGGATGTGAGTGTTTTGTATAGACTCTCCTGCTCGTGGATTAATTTGAGCTGAAATGGAAACTGAAATTGGCTTGGTTGAATACTCTGCTGGCCTCTCAATGCTAAATGGGGCAAGGAGAGGACACATATTGTACTGTGTGAACACACACACACAATCACAGCTTCACCCGTCTTCTCCAGTTGTTTTCTATAAGAGAGAGGCCAGATTGGCATGACATGTAAACAGTAATTGTAGGAAAGAAACAGACACCTACTCTGAAATTGAAGATACTTGAAACCAATTTGGACAAACAAGATGGTTGGAGGGCTGAGATGGTAGAAAGTCCTTTATTTTTTTGTCTTGTATTTCTGTGTTCATATCTTTCTGTTTTGTCTATGTACTGTCTTTCTCTCCTTTCTCTTTGCTCACATCATGTTTTCATCTTTTTCCACCCTTTGCTCTTTTCCTGCCTCCCTCTTTACCTCTGTTTCCAGCCTTATGATTTTTTACCCTTGTGTTAATTTTCCCATTTTTCTGCATGACTCTGTTTCTGTCACTCTTCACCTTGTTGTCTCCCCTCCCTGCCCTCATTTTCCACCAGAGCCGCTGGCGAAACCTCTAGAAAGCCACTGCTTCCATTTCCAAGCCGTCACTCGTGATCAGTTTCTGAATCTATCCAATCCATGTATCACACAGAAACCCACCGTGAATGCTTGGTAATGCAGATGAGGCCATACCACTCCCATCTACATTCCCTGTGCCTCTGATTCAAGCTGTTCCATTCATTAGTGGGTGTTTGTTGGCAGGCTGCTGCCTCTTGGTGGCTGCTGGGGGTACGCTTGGTGCCGTTTACACCTGGAGTTTCCAGCTTTGTGGTGTTTTCATAATGGGTGGGATAATTCTCCCTGCGCCCCTCGCCATCTGTCTCAGGGACTCCATTTCCCAACTGAACCCTCCTTCCCTGCTTCCACCTTCACCCCCCCCATCTTTTCCTTCTCTCTTTTCAACCTTCTTACAGGTGTTGCTTGCCATCTTATCAATAATTACTGCATTGTGAAAGGCCTCAAAAAGCTGTTCCATTTGCAAGCCAAGGCACAGCACCAAGGTTTTACTTCATATCCCTGTTAATTAGCGGTTAACACTGCTTGTGTCGTCCAAGGCAAATGAAGGCTGCATTTCTTGGCCGCATTTATTGGATCCTTTCAAATAGGACAAGCCTTGTTGACCCATTATGACATATCTGATCTAGAAATTTCTTCAAAGGATCCAGGGAAGGGACACAGCAACTATCTGCCTTTTGATCTCTCTCCTCCTTCATCACTCCATATTCCCTTTTTTGTTCTTGCCAAAGCAGCATCTTCATGTATTGATCATTCCAACTGAGAACTGAGTTTTTATTTGGTCCTTGTTACATTGTGCAGAGTGGTGGGCTGTAGGCTGCTGTTTTTTCTGCCTGCTGCATCTATTCTTCAATTCAGTTGTACTGGGAGATTTCCATGTCCATCCTTTTTACACTTATCTAAAATTCAACAGAATTGAAAGAATTGAACAGAAATCTCTTTTACTTTTAAATCTCCCAAATAGACAGTGTTGCGCAAGTTTACACTTAACAAAACAAGCTCAAAGTTCAGTTGGTTCACACAGATTAAAATGAACTAGTTTACGTTCATAGTTCACAGTCCCAAAAAAGAGAATTAGTTCACAAATAAGCTGCTTCGAGATTGGTCGGATGCTTCAACTCGATGTGTCGTTTCAAATTTGTTGCCGATGTGGAGGACGTTTGGTCCAGTTCAGCCGGTCAATGCTATAGTGCATAGTTTCTGTCGCCCCGCCATGAGGAATTCTAAGTAATGACTGACAACACCACTGTTGTGGCATCCACATGACACAAACGTTCCATCGTGCACCGCGCCCACACCCCTCCTCCACACAGTTGCTTGTAACCAAGGTGGCCACGGAGGATTAAAAAAACACAATGGACTCTTCAGAAGAGGTAATAATCTTCACACGAGTTTCTGCACGCGAAAGTCGTTGGACGACACCATGTTCTAAACAAAGCCATGGTGAGAAATACAGAGAGAGTTGTGTGGAGCTGATAGTCTTAATTAGCTTTGTATCAACTCATTTGGCAATGGCTTGAATGTAAAAGGAGTTCATTAATATAAAAAAGTTACACACTAAAGCTTTAACTGACACAAGAGTGAACAACGCTCACGTTCCCATTCCTATTCATTAGTTGCAAACTGATACGCTCAGTTTACCTTTCATCAAAAAACATGAGCTAGGTGTTATTAGCTAATTAAGCTAAGTTTAAGCTGCAACCGTCATAACTCATGGCCCAGACTACAGGAGAGTTCAAATCTCGACCGATTCCAAAAATCATATCGCATCACAAAGATAGCTGAGAATGCTGACACTCGCTAGACATACGTTTTAAATTAATTTTATATTTTTTTTAATGTTTTTTGTCATATATTTGTCAATGTTATGTTACTTATTTTGTGTTGCTTTGCATTAATAAAAAATAAATGCAGACAAACAAAAATTAAAGTGTGACATTTTTTGAAGCATTGTTGTTTTCAAGGTGGTTATGTGCCTGGCAACCTCACTGTGATGACCAGAACCTCCATTATCAAACTGGGTCGACTTTTGCTGTGTATATAAGCAGTAACTTTGGTCATTATTTTATTCAATTGAATCCATAACATGTAGACCTAAAGATGTTACCAGTTGGAAAGTGACAACGTGAGGGCGTTTTCACACCGACAGCCTTTAGTTCGGTTGAATCGAACTAGAGTTTGTTTGTCCCACTGGTGCGGTTCGTTTGGGCAGGTGAGAATGCGACTATCGAACTCTGGTGCGCACTAAAAGCGGACCAAACAAGCGTACCGAGACCTGCTTGAAGAGGTGGTCTCGGTACGCTTTCAATTGAACTCTGGAGCGGTTTGTTTGTGGTGAGAACGTGATCCGTACTCGAACCGCACCAACTGTACTCCGCAAGTCTGAGCTAATGTCTCCTTTAGTCAGGTGTGTTTAGCAATCTGCGATGCATTAGAGCAGCAAACTGTAGCAGCTTGCAGTGTTTCTATCACAGAAATAGACTGCGGTCAAGCTTGCCGTCCGTCACTCGTATCTCCGTGGTCAAATTGGAGACAGACGCCGGGCAGAGCAAAGCGAAGTCTCGGTGACCAGAGCAGACATAGTAACGTCTCTTGCGAAACAATGTCTGATCATTTTAATGAAATGAGCTGGTTTGACCACTAGACCAGAACACAGGACCTCCCCCTGTATTTACTTTCTTGCTCCCGCCCCCAGACATATCCGACAAATAAGAGGGCTGGACGTTCTTGCCTGATTTGTAATGATGCATTTTGGTACGCTTGGATTTTTCCAGGTGTGAAACCAAACCAAACCAAACCGACCGAGGGCAAATCGCTCCAAGTTTACAAACTCGCCAACTGATTCGGACCAAAGAAAACGAACTACAGGTGTGAAAACACCCTGAGTGTAGCAGTAAGCGCATTTTCACTTCTCTTCCTACATCTACACATCTGCCCTTTCTCACAGACACATCACACACACACAGACACACACACACAGACACACACACACACACACACACACACACACACACACACACACACACACACACACACACACAAACACACAAGAAATCATGGCTGGCAGCCCTGACGTCTTTCTAATACGTTCAGCACATGCAGAAGAGGAGAAATACTTAAGCAGAGATGTGGAGAGAAAGAGGCAGCAATGGTGAGTGATGAAACATCTGAGGTTGAAAACAAAAGATGAAAATAAGAAACTAAACTTGAAGGAGTAGAAATGATGGGATAAGAGTGGGGGAGAGATATTGCGAAATAAAGAGACTGATGTTGAGAAATCACAAGACAATTTAATAGCAGAAGGCTGAGATTAGAAGATGGAAATAAACAAAAGAGAAATTAGATAGGCAGAGACAGACGTGCAGGCAGTAGAAAGGCAGATACAGTACACAAACAAAACATTTATTTGCAATATTGCTCGTATTTGACATTCCTGTCAATCAAGCTTCTTTAAATAAGATGGCAAGCAGAACTGACTGACTGAATAAAACAGCAGGGCAGATGAAGAGCATCTCTCTTTGAGAATCTTTAAATATTTGATGCTTTTGGAAGTTTTGTTTTCAGCTGTCATGTCAAGAAATGACATTAAATTTAGATTTTCTCCATCATCACACATAGGCCTATACTATTATCACAGATATTACTACAGTACATGGTTCAGGCAAAGAGGTCCTGGTGATTTAAGACTATTAATGATTATGTTCTGAACATATTTCATACCGATTTTGTCAGATGTACACAAAACAACCAGGGCCCCCCCCCTTCGATGAACAGTCTTAGACGAGTATTTACCATTAACCCCTTAAACACCATCCAACTATATTACTGTAAAACAAATTGACTATTTTTTTGATTTTCTATCAGTTTGGACACAACATTCTCAAAAATGTATTACATTGTTTGACTGCCAGATGGCTTTGAAGTAGAGCTGGGCGATATGGAGAAAATCAAATATCACAATATGTTTTATCAAATAAATCAATGTCGATATTGTGGCGATATTGTAGGGTTGACTATTGGTGATTTCACAAAATATTAACACCATGAGAGTTTTCATAAATAATCACCAATATCGTTGATACAATGACAAAGTGGGTAAAGGCAAATAAACATCATATTTTTAAGGTTTCAGCTATATGGGCGGAGTTACGAAAAAGCTGCTCTCGTGTATCCTCGCTCATAGCTCCTCGGAGATCCTCGCTCATAGCTCCTCGGAGATCCCTCCTCAATGCTCGCTCCTCGGGGCAGAAAATAAGAGCTTTGAGACGGCCTCTACGAAGGAGGGACAGAGCAACTTCCAGTTCAACCGAGGACCGAGAAGCGAAGAGCTATCAGATATGAGAAGTGAGATGCAACTAATGGCTTCAAAATTTAGCAGATGAACTAGAGATGTTTTCCGATACCGATAACAGTTTCGGAAAAGCCTCCAATACTGCCTAAAATTCTAGTATCTGTATTGGCAAGTACTCAATTCTATGCACCACTCCGAAACCACGTAATTTAGCCTCAGAGGAAATCTACTTTAAAGTTGTTTATTTATGTTATTTTTCTGTTATGACTGATTGTCAAACTGAATAACAAAAGAAAGTTCTGTGGCGTTCATTGTTTGTGTTTGTTCATGTTTCACAAAGAGTTTAACAATGACAGCAATCATATCACATCCATACAGAGATAGTAGGATACAGCTGTTAAAACATAATAAAATATATGTATTTTTAACACACTGGTATCGGATCGGTACTCGATATCGGCCGATACACAAGTTCAGGTATCGGCATCGGTATCGGGAAGGAAGAAATGGTATCGGAACATCTCTAAGATAAACTGACCAATTCACCAATCTATTAAATCGTGGGATATTTCTTTAAAGCTACATTGTGTAAGAATTTCTCCCATCTAGCGGTGAAATTGTATATGACAACCAACTGAATATTACTTTCTAGCCCCCTTTTTTAACTTCCTTGGCGACTCTGTTACATGTCCTAGAGAATAGGTGTGATCTTCCATTTTCAACAGGCTTTCAAATCTGCCGGCAGTCGCGAGTAATCTTCTCCCCCTCCCTGGCATTCGTCATGGTGCCACTGAGTGTAAAAGCGCGAAAGGTGGAGGTATGTCCCTCTTTGGCTAATGTATTTTAAAGATGGAGGTGCAACATAATGACAACAACAGTAATTACACATGAAGGAGCACATATTTATAATAATAATTAATAATTTATACTGTTTATTGATCCCCAGTGGGGAAATTACAATTTACACTCTGTTTGTTAGAAATCACTACACACAGGCCTGAAATACACACACATGCTCAGGACCTATTCATGCACAAATGGAGAGATGTCAGAGTGAGTGGGCTGCCAGTGCTGGACCAGCGCCCTGAGCGGTTGGGGGGGTACGGTGCCTTGCTCAAGAGCACCTGGCAGTGCCCAGGAGTTGAACTGGCATCTCTCCATCTAGCAATCCACACTCTGTACTTTGGTCCGTACTGGGACTTGAACCAGCGACCCTCCCTACGGACTGAGCTACTGCCACCCCCAAATTTTGTTTTTTTTGTGAAAGAACAAAGGGGTTTTTGCTAAGAATTAACTCAAAAAATTACACAAAGTAGGTTTAACAAGTAATTCAGTAAAATTAAATCAGTCGGTCAATCTTATTGCTTGAATTAATGGGAAGTTTCTGCATTCTATACATTTCATTCTTCATTCTGGACTGAAACCTACCTTCCGCTCACTCCTTTGCTCTCCTTGTAGCCTCCCCCATCGTTTTATTCCTCCCTTGCACTCTGGTGCCCGGCCGTCCTTTACAAGGCCCTGTCGATTTAATGTGATGGACAGAGGAGATGAGGGAGAGCGTTCCTCTGACAGCTGTAACACTCTGCCTCCAATTGACCTAGGTCTTCTGCTACCACAGTTAGTCCCGTTTATGGACAGCTGAGGTCATAAATCTACTGTAAAACGGACAAAGACCAACACAGGGGAGGAGGATGTTGGAATATAAATTCCACACACCTGGATAAGACGAGCTCCCTGCCTGTGCACAGGAATATGCGAGATGTACATATGCAGTGTATATCAAAAGGTTCTTCATCATTCTCATCGTCATTAAAAGGTGCAATTTGGAAGATTGCACCTTTTGCTAGATTAATATCCATAAATCATGACCAGGTTCATTATGAGATGTTACCATAGTCGCTGTAAACAGATAAGAGTAGTGCCAAGAACTCTTTTAGCCTATGTCAGCCGTTTACTGTTTTTGCCATTATGTTGACCTTTCAGAAGAAGGTCCAATATGGAATACTGACAGCTAGCATTTAGGATGGTTACTGCAGTTCAAATTCAAAGTACAAGTCGTCTCCCCCAGCCCCTCCTCCCGTGACTAGATTTTTGGTACTACTGCTTTCCAGTACCCGTTATACAGCTTGACTAAACACTGTATTACAAAATTGGTGTCAAAATAGGCAGTTGACAACAACACACAGGCCAAAATAAAAACAGACATTCCGTCCCGGAATGGAAATTTAAGATACTGGCTTTAGCATTGTTGTCAGAGAAAACAGTAGTTCAATTTAGTATGATTTTTTTTTTATTTTCTTAATAGCAGATGAAATATCGTAATGTTTTGATTATATACAGTAAATATATCACATATTGGACCTTTAAGGTTTTTTTACTTTGAAAGAAGCATCCATAATTGTCCCGTTTTCATTGATATTACTAACAGACAGTCAGACAAAAAGCTGAAGGTACAACCTTATTATGCAGAGGTGGTAACAGCCAATATGCTTCACTTCAAGACGCCTGTTTTCCAGCTGCAACACATTTTCCACCAGTCTTCTTACATATTTCACAAGGGCCAACAAATATTAAGTTGGCACATCACATTACAGACAAATAAAATGCAGAAAACAATCAAACAAAGCAAACAAACAAAACAATCTGTTATCTCAGGAAAATAATTTAATTAAGTGCAGATCAGAGGAAATTGGTTTGTTGTCTCAAAATAATGAGCTAATTAACTTGTGATGTCAAGATAAGAGGCCTAAAAAATGATTAGCTACCATGCTTCCCAGAGCCAACATACTTTTATCAGACTTTAAAAACTTTGATATTGATTTCCAAGTCAACCAGCCATAGAAATAAAATGTTGGAGGCTCATAACGCTAATTTTAAGATGTTGATGTTTTAAAGACTATGGTAAATTGCTCCATTGGAATTGACTGTTTTTGTATTGTTTTGTAGGCAACTTGTCTTTTTTCAAGAGGACCCCAACCTTTAAAACACTTGCTTAGATTAAAAAGGGGTTAAACAAAAATGTAATTAAAATTATATCAACCAGCAAAGTCAAAGTAACAGCAAAGAGCCAGTGTTCTGTGAGAGTGTATTAAATGTGGAGAACTAAACCACGTTGGTGCACATATGGGTTCCCTGCTCATTACAGGGAGTTGTAATTGTGTTAACACTCAACTAATTCCATTCCAACACATACACAGATTTAATTGCCATTCAAGTGTATCAACTAAAGTGATTGTAATCAAATCAATTAGAAACAAGACCTCACTTAAAGTTGCAGTGTTCAAAAAGAGGTGAATTGCTTCCACAAGATTCCTTTTTGAAGAGCTCAAACGTTATTAAAAAATAAGAACCATAAACAACCTTCATACATGTTAACTCCAGCCATATGTTTACAAAAACAATTTCACATGTGTGAGTTGCACATTGTGACTTCAGTACACATGGAGGCTTTGATTTGGCAATCAGCCAGAAATACATGCTCTGATAAACTCACAGCACGCTATCTGCCCATCAAAAAAAAGGGCAAACGACAAAGTTTACGACAAGCTGTTGAAGAAAGAACCATCATTTATTAGCAACATTTCTTAAAGATATTTTTCTCAGGAGTTGGAGACCAAAACAAAGCTAAAAAGAGACCTCATATTGAACTTATATTCATTTGGTAGCCAGAAATACTCAAGATTATTGATGATGTCACTTATCTTTTACAGTGGTGCCGCCCTCTAGTGGCTTCTCATAATTATTATCGGGGCAGAGCAGGAAGTAAGGTGATGAAGTGTAAAGGCGGAAGTATTAAGCGTACCTCGTATGGGGAGATTCTGAGGCTAACAAGCCATCACCTTCTGCTAGCATTCTATTGACTCCCATTCATTTTGGCGTCACTTTGACAGCGAATAACTTTACATCTTAAGTGTTTATAGACTGTATTTGTCCATTGTATATTTCTAAAGAAACACGACAATGTATAAAAGGCTCCCTTGCATCTCACGTTGTGGCCCTGTAGCAGACGTTTTTGTAAAAACAGGCTAACGATTGTGTCATCACCACGCAACTTTCTGTCGCACAGTAGAGAAATTACAGAAGCCCATAGAGAGTCCATGAAGGCATCAGGCAACAAAATATTTCAGCAATGTTTTGATGGATTGGAAATACTTCGGTATGTGGCTTGTGAATTCATATGAAGTATGAAGTATAACAATACAGGACTTTCACCCAGGAGACAAACGGAACAAACAGAACTACGTTTTGCGTTACGTGAATAACCAGAAGTTAAGTAACAAAACCAATTATTTTAACCCAAACCACAATCTTTTTCTAACGTAACTAATTGGTTTTGGTGCCTAAACATACCCAAACTGGGAAATTTTGTGGTTTAGATATGAGGATGGACAATGCTCCTATGTGTCATATTAGACAACACATTCTCACTCCTATCGCGTCAAATACGGACGCTTGGTCATGTGCTTTTGGCATTCGTTCTTGTCGCTAAAAGTCTCATTTAGCGTCATATGTAAACACGCTTGGTTGGGACTCTTGGCATCACTTTTGACGCTCTGGGTCGGGACGTACATTTAACTGACACGCGGCACAAGAACGGAACAGTTAGGTTTAGGAAAATATCGTGGGGTTACAAAATGTACGTTTCAGTGACACGCGGGACGAGAACAGGACACAAACCCTGGTCTCCTGTGTGAAAGTGTTGTTTGACCCATCCACCACTCCAGCCAACCTCCCTACGTGGCATTTTGGTCTTTCATACTACTCGCTACTCGTCGTTCTTAATACTACGTCATCTTACAGCGGCGCGGTCGAGCTACTGCTATGCCCGGTGCGTTCCATACAGAAGGGTGATTTTTGCATCATATCTGACGCTGAGAGCCACTCCCAAGCGTCAGTATTTGACGAGTTAGGAGTGAGAACGGGCTGTATCAGAGGGTAGGAATAAATTAACTATATCTTCCTATGGTTCCAACTTTGTCTCTCTTTTTTCAAAAGTCTTATTATATCATTTGGGAATTTATCCATGACACTGGGACTATGGAAACACATCCTCCAAATGTTTTATACAGCATGTGCAACACCACGGTCACACATCTTTAAACACTATCATTAATACTCTCCTCTTTGAAAAGTGTGAATACATAAAAGTCCATTCTGTAACCACTGCAGTAAATTATCAGCTCTCATTCAAGCACTCATGTTACTCTACATGATGGGTCTCAGTATTCCCATGGTGGAGATGTGTCAGGGCCACACAGTCATTCCTGCACATTCTCAACCACTTTCCACCCACTCACATACAACGACAGCCCCAGTAGCATTCAGCAGCGTATCTGTATTCATCACATCTCCATTCACAGCAAACGAGCTATACCAGCGTTCCCGCCGGCAGCGCAGTGTCATCTCTTTGCACATGGCCTCTGCCTCCTATTCCAACACTAACATTTGATTGTGAGCATGTCACTGTGAGATTTGTATTCCTGCGCCAGACCTGCTCTGTCAAGCTCGATGAGATTTTGCCTGCAAATGTGAGCTAGGTAGTTTTTCTCGCCATGGTGAGGAACAGGTTTACAAGTTTTGTGATCTCACAAATATGATACTATGGTACTGATATGTCCCATGTTTGCTTCAAGTTCCACGAGCTCACTCTAAACTGGGAAAAACTGCTTTTAACTTTAGTGCCCCTGACTACAGCACTTTCTTAAAATCAACTCACGTGTGCCTTTTGGACAATTTAGAAATCTGGTTTTAAACATGCAAACTTCTACTTGTACTTGCTTTATATAATTGTACTTTTTTCATATCTGTATTATCCCAATTTATTAATCAAAATTGTATTCATCCATTTTTTTTGTTTTAAAGTTTTAGTGTCTTTTTTCCTTCTTATGATGGTGTATTCTTTTCTGTGTTGCTGTTCTGTTTTTGTCTTTGTAATTACTCGTTATTCCAAATGAGGGCCGCCCCTCAATGATCTCTCGAGTTTAAATAAAGGTTGAATGAAAAAAAATAAAAATAAATTCTCCAAAAAGAAGATCAGGCTCACTCAATGGGTTTCATTTTGTTGTGATCTTCTTCGTGCTGTCAGTGGTTTGTCGTCGTTGTTTGTTTAGTTTCAGGTGAGAAATGAATGAAACTGAGGCGAACAGGATGACGAGGTTGATTTTGCTTTCAGCCATTGCCTTGGAGGAGCCAACGCAGCGACTGTGGACAAGACTGAGTAAACAGAGAGACAGATGGAGGGGTGGAGGAAAGAAGGGAGGAAGAAAAAGGAAGGAGGGAGGGAGGACATGTTTTGAATAAGGAGGGAGATGTGGGTCAGAATGGTCCATTGTGTGCAGACTTCATAGGCACAAGGACACCATCCCCTTCATAACAATACACACACACACACACACACACACACACACACACACATACACAACAGACACACCAACGCTGCTACAGAGCTTCGTGACGCCGGCTACAGACCTCTGTCACAGCTTGTCGTATCAGCGGCAGTTAGTAGATGTGTTTAGCCACTACAGAGCTCTGCGACAGAGCCAGACTGATCTCAATAAGTGGTGTATGTATGACACGCCAATTGGTATGCCATTTTGGCGTGTTATCGAGATGCATAATCGCTTTTTAGCGTGTTTATCAATGCCATTTGGCCTCCATTGACTTGCGATTGCGTGTCAATTTACACCAAGTTCTCCTGAGAAAAGAACTTCTGTTTGGTTTTTTGTCCAGCAAAATTTTGTTGTTTTTTAAACTAATGTATTTCAATGGGAAGCATGTTTCGTGATCACAGCACGATTCTCAATAAGAAGATGACGTAGCATTAAGAACGAGTACAGTAGCGAGTAGTATGAAAGGCCGAAAATCCGCATAGGGAGGTTGGATGGGTCAAACACAGGACTTTCACCCGGGAGCCCGGGGTTCGTGTCCCGCGTGTCACGTTTCCTAAACCCAACCGTCGCTTTCTTCTTTTACTAAACCCAACCATCCCGTTCTTCTTTTACTAAACCCAACCCGTCCGCTGTATACGGCGTAGACATACACGAGGATAGCTCAAAATGCGTACAGATAACACGCCACTTGGCTTTGGAAAGCGGCGTGTATGTTTACACGAAGTCACGATGTCACGTTGACAGAGCTCTGCTCCGCCAGGTCAGCAGTAGTTGGTGGTTCAGTTACCCGAGAATAGGTGACTGTAAGCCAGGTACAGAGCACCACGTGCTGCTGGCCATGGTGCTCAGTCAGGTCAGCGGTAGTTGTTTGTTCAGTTACCCAAGAATAGGTGACTGTGAGCTGGGTACAGAGCACCGCGAGCTGCCGGGTTCATGGTTTGTGTTAAAACACTACCAAGGAACACCTGGGTGAAAGTCTTTTATTTTTCCCGGGAAGCGAACTTCACTCCCTGGCTTGAAAGTCCTGTGTGTTAAAGCCCACCCATCACCCCGACCACCTCCCTACCCGCCCAGACGCGTTCTTATGCAGCAGCAGTCAATAAAAAGAAAACATGGAAATCATACGAATTACAGTGCTTATCTTTTCGTAGATTTTCGAACGTATGGTTCATGAGAACAGGCTGCACACACACACACACACACACAAGAAATCAATACAAATGTCAGCAACTTCAACCTTCTCCTGGTCGCACAACCTGAAGGTAATTCGGTGCAGACTGTGTGTAGTTCAAACCAACTTAAAATGTTGGCAAGTTTGATTGAAATTTAAAATATTAATCAAATCATTATCCATATAAATGTGTGTACATTTTAGAAATATGTACAATTTCATGTTTATTTTTGTAAACAAAACAACTTGATGAAATTCAAGTGAAAAACACAAGTGCTGCTTTGTCCTGAGTGCTTCACACCCATGGATAAAATCCTCCAAACAAACAAAAACATCCATTAGTGAAGACGCAAAAAGTCCCCAATTTTTTGCATGAAACCATCTGTTTGTAGCACACAGGTGAAGAAGAGAAAACCTTTCTCAGTTTGTAGTTAGGATCCTGTTAATATCCTCTTTTCTAAATCCACGAGTGTCCATCTGATCTGTTTTATAAGCAGGTACAGGGAAACCTGTTGAGTTATCTGTCCTCCGAGACTTCACTTCAGCTTTGTGATTCTCCAGTTCTGGTGTCTGCAAATTGTTCCATCAAATTACATCCATCGGTTTTCTCAGCATTTAGCCAATACCCAGGAAAAGTACTTCATCTAGTAGGATTACCAGCCTTATCCCATGTGTGTTTGGAAGTTGTAGTTTTCTATGAAGTGTTCAAGGACACCAGCTGGTGAAAGGATACAGCATGCAGTGGACAGTCTTAAACCTGTAGAGGACAGAAGTGATTAATAGGCATGTTTGATTTTAAAAGCTTCATCACTGTTGATGTTTGAAATACTTTGATCTCCTTTACTTTGATGTTTTATGCCGTTTAACTGTTAATATATTTGTTTGCATATTTCTTTAAAGGAACATGCCAACTTATTGGGACTTATTCACCGTATCCCCCAGAGTTAGATGTCTTCTCATCTCCGTGCGTGTCGTAACTCTGTCTGACGCACCCACCGCTAGCCTCGCTTAGCACAGATCCTGGAGGTAACTGGCTCCATCTAGCCTACTGCTCCCAATAAGTGACAAAATAACGCCAACATGTTCCTATTTACATGTTGTGATTTGTATAGTCACAGCATGTACAAATAACAAGGTCACATGAGACACAGCCATCTTCTAACCGTATACATACTCAGATGTACTGAGAACTATATTCTCAGTCGGTTTTCCGTCATCTTCCGCTTTCTTTGTGTTGGCATTTTAAACTCTCGGTGGATTTGTGAGGACTATGGTTAACTACTCCTCAGATCTCTGCAGGGTAAATCCAGACAGCTAGCTAGACTATCTGTCCAATCTGGGTTTTCTGTTGCACGAATAAAACAACTTTTGAACATGCACATGTTCCACCAAAACAAGTTCCTTCACGAGACTATTTTGAAGAGGCGCCGTTGTTGTGTCCGACGCTTAGCACCGCCCAAGACGGTGATTGGTTTAAAGAAATACCAATAAACTAGAGCACATTTTTCTCCCATCACCATTAAATAATATTATAATGTCAGGGAGGTGTTGTGCAAAGGTTTGCAAGTTTTGGGTTAGTTTTTTAAAGAGTTTTCCTGACATTTTTGCATTGTATTTGGTGACAATGTAGAGGTGACAAGCAATGAGGGGATGAGATGCAACAAAGGTCTCCGGTCTAGGACTAAGGACATTACAGTTACATAGTCAGTGCCTTTAAACCCACTAAACCACCAGGATGTTCTCAAGTGTTTTGTTACACAAATAAGTATGACTTTATTTAAACAGGAAAGTGCCTTACTTAGATACAGTATAAAGGCCAAGATACTGTATGTGTAATAACAAAAACGGAACCCCACAGAAACCTATTTATACACATTGACAGAGCAGCTTTTTAAGTCAGAGTCAGCACTGACCCTCACTGACATACAAAGGTGAAACTAGTTGAATCAGATCCTCAGTAGCCTTGACAACAGGCATTCCAGCAAAACTACTGTTGAGGGTAGATGTAGATGAGAAGTCGTGAGCAGGTGTAAACACTCAGAAGTCGAAGATGAGATTGAAATGATGGGCTTTTTATTGTTTAACCCAATTAAGGCCAATGAGGCAAGATAATAATATAAAAATTAACAAAATTAAGGAAAGCAGAACAAGTACTTTCAAGTAAATAAAATAAATTGACTTGAGAGTCAAAATGATCACATTATACAAACATACAACTGTTTCCTAATTGACCTTTAAACAAGTCACTACTCTGAGGGCATCCAACAGTGGGTAGACAGTAAAGGCTTAAAACAGCCAAAATTCATATAGCTATAAAGCTAGAAATTCACAGAATATCATTTATATGATTCACACTAACATTTCACAAAGCCACAACATACATTGACGGCTAATAAAATAATTACTCAAAATTCCAAGTCACTTCCTGTTACCCCGGAAGTCATAGCGTCATTTAAACCCGCTGATCGTGGCGAACTTTCCTTTATACACAAAGAGAACAGACGCCGGTAAGACACCATGATAATATGTTACCCTCTGTTACCTTTAAAACTCAATAAACAGACACTTAGGGATATAGCTAACAAAGATATATGTGTTGCGTTATTATAAGCTGTCATGTTTGTGAAGTAAATGGAATGGTTTTAAACAATAAGAGATTTATATGCTATAGATGGTTGTAGCTATAGCATATAAATCACCGCAGTATTGGATGTTAAATATGTGCACAAGAAAGCTACGGGATTACTGTGGGTGATTTGATGAATGGCTAGGTTAACAGATGATTTGAAAACAGTGTGATAATTAACAGAACTTATTCTACTTCGTTTAAGAATGCTTGATTCTGATTGGCTGGGAGGAGGGCATTAACCCGGCAGGTTGCCCGCTGACTGAGCACAGCGTCATCAAATAGTAGATCAATACGCCGCTTGTATTTTTTTTCTATCACAGAAATTTCAAACATGAGGTCCACTGTAAAAATGAACCTTGTTTAAAAAAGTTTCTAAAAAATGACCGGAGGGTCAGTCGATACATAGTTTCGCAAGCGAGATACAATGTAGCAACTATGTTATTAAACTAAGGTTAGTGATCAGATGCAGCCTTGTGTGGTTGCTATAGAAACTAATTAACGTTAGCTACAGTTGAGCTAACGTTATTCGCCGTAGTTCTAAACATTACTGTGTTTTAAAAATGGACAAATTCATTGTCAGTTTTAATATATTTGGAGTAGGGAAGACATTTGAGGACTGGTTAAAGAGGACGACGGAATGACAGAAGAAAAAGA
Source organism: Sander lucioperca (assembly GCF_008315115.2). NCBI lineage: Eukaryota > Metazoa > Chordata > Actinopteri > Perciformes > Percidae > Sander > Sander lucioperca. The sequence continues at coordinate 18,579,803 of NC_050176.1, forward strand.
CAAGGCCCAGGGTACCCGTTTCCGAGATCTGACAGATGAGGAGCTGCGTACAATTGAAGACGAGGCCCTTGAATCAAACATGAAAAAGGCAACTGCCTTTGCTATCAAGGTTTTCACCGAGTGGAAGAGCCACCAGGAGGATAGACTGACAGTGACAACTGACCTGGACACCTGCAGCGCAGAAGAACCTTGTGTGGTTGCTATAGAAACTAATTAGCTACAGCTGAGCTAACGTTATTCACCGTAGTTCTAAAAGGGACTACTTTTTGAGGGAGATGAACTCAAACAGAGTATACATTTAATAAGCATGCAATACGAATAAGAAAAAGCATAATTATTAAAGTATTTGAATTGTTTTATTATGTTGGCAAGCAAGAAGTAGAATAAACAGGATAATCCCCTCAAGGCAGGGCATTAAACAGTTTGATATGCCCGGCTGGTGGACGGCTTACCGCCCTGCCTCTCAGTGATTATCCCTTACATATTGACACGCTAAACAAACATATACAGACAACCTCTTTACTCAGTCTTTGAGATATAAAATAGGTAGCGCATCGCTACCGTGACGGCAGCCACGCGCCCCGTCACAACTACAATTAAAGTAACGGGAAAGAATAGCACTGTTGTTCATTTTTAGCCCATAGTATATTATGGGCTGTAGTATGCACAGTGAACTGTAGGGTCTGTCGGTTTGCAGTGAGTCTGTTAAAAGGGGAAATAAAGTTATCTGTGACTTTGTATTGTCCTCTATTAGCAGCCAGTGGAGACTGCGACAGCACTAATAAACATGATCTGCTACTAAAAGGAGAGAAAGCTTTAGCAGCTAAATATAGTCCGGCAGAAGCGTCTAATGATGATGTCATCAGTGAAATCATAATACTAAAATGTTTATGCTTCTTTGTGATTTTTACCTCCGGCAAGGAGATAGTGTTCCCTCTATTTGGTCTCTGAAATTTTAAAAACTTGTTCAAAGTTTTTAGATGAAAATTGGTGGAAAGTAAGGCATGGACCAGAGAATCATCAGGATTTTTTTTTTAAAGATATAAATAAAACAGAGATTGAGATTTCCTTTTTTTACATCAATTGTTTTGGGCTACACTTGCGTATATTGTTTCAGTCACTGTTTTGATTGGGTTTTACCGGATTTGAGATATATTTTTTCTGATATTATTCTCATATTATATATAATCTAAGGGAAGACACTACAGGCAAAAACATCCTTTTTCAAATTTGAGTTTTCAGACTATTTTGCTTCCACAACATGTCTTCTTTCAGACTAGTCGGAAAAAACATCCAACATACACATTTAGGCGTTTATTTTACTACTCTTTGTCTATTTGTAATTACATTGCTGCTAAATTGACCAACAGTTAACAGAAGATAGTACCTAATTTGCATATTTAAACATAACATTTCAAAAAACTTGTAGTACAAAAAATGAATGTCTTAATAGTAGTCAACTGGGGAAGCTTCATGGTGATATCTATTGGGTAAAGTATTTTTCCTATTCACCTGCAGTGTCTCCCTTTAATATTGCGCTTGAATGTGAAACATCTGGCACATCTGCCATTATTGTGTATCCCTAAGGAACATTTCTAAACATTTTGTATTATCATTTCTATCATTCTTAGTTTTATGGGAAACATTTGCTCACCACTGTGTAGGCCAGACACTTTCATTAACCCCACTTTACACATCTAACATTTTGTCCCTCAAGAATTGCTATATACGTGGTGTCAGTGCACCAGAGTAACAACTGACAATTGGTGATTGAAGTGAACAAGTTTGTCCAAAGAGCCTTATAGAGCCTCAGCCCTGAGGGTGTACCAGACTGTCCACAGAACTTTGTTTGATCTTTTCTTATAATTTATTATTCATTGCATTTTCATATTACAAGATGTGTATTCTTTCTCTGAACACGTTTAGTGATGCTGTTTGCTAATCGTATTTCTCATTCTGCTACATTCTCGACTTGATTTCTTTGGAAAAACAAACTTTATTTCCACAGATATACTTGGCAGTGTTATAGTCATAGAAATCAAATGGATAGAAAGGCCATTTCCATTCAAATCAACGTCAAATCAAATTTGTTACCATAAACCCCCCTCTCCCTGGCCCCTTTATACACACTCCCAGGAAAGTAAAAGCGGGAGACAGGAGAAGAAGCTCTGGCTGTCAAACACAAATCTGGTCTTGGTCTTGACTCGGTCTCGATACACTCTGGTCTTGGTAATGACTTGGTCTCGGTTTAGGTTGTCTTGAGTACAACACTGATACTTTAAAAAAGGATTGTAAGATCTGAAGAAAAAGTTCTGTTTAGAAACCTGACCAACTTTTTTTGTACTGGCAGTCAAATTTTTGACCTGCCCTGTAACTCTGTGTGACACCCGTGGATGGAAACAAAAAGAAAGAGCTCACTGCGGAATGCTTGTGGTGATGTGTTCTTACAGCTGGCAGAGGCGAGGACTGGGAAAGACAAACCCATCTGTTGTGTTACATCAAATTGCTTTTATCTCTGACTGGTACAGAGAACATGATGAACTGGAGCAACAGGGGTGTCACGTCTTCAGGTCGGATCATCTGAGCAGCAAAACAGAGTGCTGGGGATTTCTAAAAGCAAAGTAGCTTGTAGTTAACAAGCATCTTGCCATAAAGATGAACTATTGATGTAATGCACAGGGAAATCAGCCCTAAATATTAATTAATAATATGCACTTGTGCTTTACATTTGATTTCTTGATTACAGGTTTTAAAGGTCCCATATTAAAAAAAAAAATAAGGAATTAGACTTCCATGTCTTTTTTATTATAAAGCAAGTCGAGGTGCTACAGTATATAAATATTGTAAAAGTATCACAGCGGTCAATCGTCAGAGAAATGCACACAGCCGATAAACTGTGCTTTTAAACGAGCTGTCATGGGCCAGTTGTGATGTCACAACTATACAATATATATGTAGAAAGTGTCACTACAGTGTCATTACAGTCATTCCCCGGCTGCAATTAAGGTGAAAAGATGTCACGAGCGCAAATGCGGATGACCTGGAAATGCTGACCAATCAGAGCAGACTGGGCTTTTTTGGGAGCGTTTCAGACGGACAGTATGAGGAAAATAATGTGTTTTTGTAACATTAAAGCATGTAAACATGTTCTAGTAGAAACTCAAAATACAAGTATGAACCTGACATTTAGCACAATATGTCCCCTTTAAGTGTTAATTTCCATATTAGACATTCAAGATTCGGAACATCTATTTTCAGTCCACACAAAAGCTTATGTTTCTTGTCCCACTCCTCATCTATGTGATATGAAATAGAGTATAATCATTGACATATTTTTCGTGAGTCCTGAGGATTTGTGTTGTGCCACCATCACATCAAATGAATCATATAATGTCAAGTTTGTTAATGTTACATTTGTTGTGAATATTCACAGTCCCAACCTTTTTGATTTTGACGATTTTTGATGATATTTACTCTTGCAAACCTCCACAGATGCAGTCACACTAATAGCAGAGGTGTCAAGTAACGAAGTACAAATACTTCGTTACCTTATTTAAGTAGAAATTTTGGGTATCTATACTTTACTGGAGTAATTATTTTACAGCAGACTTTTTACTTCTACTCCTTACATTTTCACGCAATTATCTGTACTTTCTACTTCTTGCATTTTAAAAATAGCCTTGTTACTCCTATTTCAGTTCGGCTTGTTTTCATTCCGGTTTGTCATTGTTCAAAAAAACACAAAAACCCATCCATCAATCACGCCATCCGGATAAAGTGAATTTGATTGTGGTTGGATGAGAAGTATAAACATATACCATTCAATGGGCATAAATGCGGCTGAAACAAGTGCATCCCAAATTGGTCAACATTAACATTTTAATATAACATTATAGTCATTATGGCCTTTAAAAAAATGTTTTTTGTGGAGGTGGGGTAGTGCACTATAGCCCCCTGTGACACAGCCTAAGCTTTTGTCCTTAATGGCATTTTTTTCCCCTTACATTACTTTTACTTTTATACTTTAAGTAGTTTTGAATCTAGTACTTTTACTTGAGTAAAAAGCTTGAGTTGACAGAAGTCTTTTTAAACCCTAGTATCTATACTTCTACCTGAGTAATGAACATGAATACTTTTGACATCTCTGACTAATAGCAAGACTCTAAGTTTCTGTTTTGCAAAGGCCAACAGTTTCGTATTGTGGGGTAGGGTGTACATTGCAGCCTCGAGGGGGAGCAATGTAGGCATTAGACCTTGATTTATTCATTATAAAGTTGGGTAGCTAATTTTAAGTGATGTGACTTTGGCTGAACAGTGGCCACAAGTGGTATTTGCAGGAGAATGGTAAATCTCTGTGGGCAGATATGTTGCTTATATATCCTGATTCATTGGTTTATAGAGTGACAGACAAACCTGGAGGGGTCTTCCTCCTTAGAGAAGCGTCCTTTCACCTCGATGCTGTTCATCTTGTTCTCAAACATCCCATAGCTCAGAGTCACCTGTAGTGGAGAGAAAACACACAGACACACACAGTTGTAAGAAGAAGTCTTACAGCATCTGCATGTGTTTCTCTCTGTGTGTTTGCGTGTGTGTGTGTGTGTGTGTGTGTGTGTGTGTTGGGGGGCGGGGGGGGTACCTGGTGTGGAATGCTTCTGTGGCTGATGAGCAGCAGGTTTTCCAGGTGGGAGTGGAACAAAGGACAGTGGACCATGGAGATGCCCAGCCTCTTCTCCACGATGAAGCCCACCGTACAGTCGTCAGGGAGACGAATCGTAGCCGACGTCTGCTCAAACCTTGAGCCACTAAAGGACACACATACAAACACCCACACAAATATAAATTAATTAAGTTTGACAAAATACCAATGACTAAACACATGCTTTTTTTGTATTTTCACATATGATGCCTTCAAATTATATTATTTTCCTCAGTGGTGGCATGTTACTAAGTACATTTAGTACTGTACGTAAGTACAAATTTGAGGTACTTGTACTTTACTTGAGTCTTTTCATGTCATTTTCTACTTCTACTCCACTACATTTCAGAGAGAAATATTGTACTTTTTACGCCACTACATTAATCTGACATCTTTAGTTACTTTACAAATTAAGAGATTTGCACACAAAACACACACATATATATATATATATAAAATATTATGTTTTGTTATAAATGAAACTACCCAACAATATGACGGCCTACAAGTCCAGCTGAAATGATTAGACGATTAAACCAGTTTCAAGTTTCTAAACTGTCAGGCTTTTTCTGCATTTGATACTTTTACTTTGAATACTTTAAGTACATTTTCCTGATGATACTTACATACTTTTACTTTAGTAACATTTTTAATGCAGGACTTTTACTTCTAACAGTATTAAGTAAGTAAGTAAGAGTATTTTTAGTGTGGTATTAGTACTTTTCCTTAAGTAAAGGATCTGAATACTTCTTCCACCACTGATTTTTCTGGTTATGAGGGCAGACATTTTCCTAAATAAAAGCTATAAAATAAAATAAAAAAACTCTAAAACTGCCTAACTTTAAACCTAAAAGGAAATTGTTGCAGAGCTTGCATGTTTTGGCCCATTAACTATATTGCATGTACTTTACTGCTGACCTTTTCCAAAGAACACCTTAAATTCTTAGATTGATTTCCTACCTTCTGGCCCTGGGCAGCCATTAGTCTCAGCTCTTTGAGAGCAGGATAAATACAAACTTGCAGAGACTTGAAAGTTACTTTAGATTGGTGATTCATCACTCTGAACATTTGGTCATGCTTTACTTTTTTTGGTCAAAGTTATGCTGCTCGGTAATGCAGTTGGGTTAAAGACGCTGTTTTGAAAATGGTGGTGCATTCAAGTGTTTGCAGGAAACTGTGACTTTGACCACAGAAAACCTGCAAGGGGCCATCAAAATCACATTATGTATTGTATGTCTTGTGTATTTTTTTGTCTCTTAAAAGCGCTCAAATCTAAAACAAAAATAATGGAGTCTCACCATCATTACTGAGCATCTATAACATCATTTTGACAAACATAAATACAAATAAGGGCAAAGTTCACTGTGATGAATTACCTCTTGCAAGCAAGCTTCAAGTTGATTTCCATTGTCAACTTGAAGTAAATTAGTTTTGCATTTAATGGACTAATAAGAGCAAACATTAAAATGATCACTAAAATCATTTCTGATAAAACCTGGCTTGAGGGAAATGCTAGAACATGCACCTTTCAAATGAAAAGAATGTGTACACTTGTTTTTTAATTGTGTAGACTCTTGATGTTGACTGATCCGTACATCTGGTCCCAATAGAGACAATGTACACACACATGTACAGGGAGCATCAGTTGGTAAATACCTGGCCCATGGAGCCATCTTCTCCGCCAGCTGCCGACTCAGACAGAATCCTGCTCCTCCTGTAGCGAACCAGAACCGCACTTCCCTCTGAGTGACAAAACACACACACACACAGATTTTTAGTTGCATTATTATGCAGCCACTGTCACAGAAACAGAAATATATATTGTTGTTTTTACACAAAATTCCCATCCCTAGTTTCAACGACCGAATGAGCAAATGGGGAGAAAGAGAAAGCGATCACGCCTGACGCAAAACTCCAAAAATTGCAGACAAGCACACTGAACCATGAAACACAGTTTTCTCTTCATTTTATGGAAAGCTCTGTGTTGCCATAGTGGGGATGCCAACACAAAGGCCAGTGGCCAGCAACACACTATGTAGGTCAATCAAATACAGTATAAGCCAACAGCTTGCGAACAATGACAAAATTATTGCTGCTGTGACAACTTCTCAGAGTTGTAAAACGGCGTTGGGTATAAATGTTATTCAGTATCCTGGCATCTGATAAGCCGCCAAAGTCCTCTTGGATCATATTTCATTTTACCCCCTGAAGCACTTCTCCTACACCAACACAGCCTTAAACCTTTTGATCCAGTGCTATTGTCAGCCTGTACTGCTCTTAAAGACTGAATACTGTAATGCCATTAAGGTGTAAATCACATTCTGCAAATGGAATGACAGTTCTTAGTGTGTGTGAGGCACAAAGGCTGCCTGACATTCAAGTGTAGAGCTTTTTCCTATACTTCTTATGCTTGACAAGAGCTTTGTACCTGCTTATCTTCTTGTGAGTCTTGTTACCTCTCACACACACACATATAGTAACACACATCCGCAGTTACATACACATTTCAATTTCAAAGTTTTATTGTCATATGCGCAGGAAACATGTTTCCCTGTACAATGAAATTCTTCCTTTGCTGTCCATACAATGCCAAGCAATGTAAAATCTACATATACTACAAATATACAAATCATCTGCAGTATCATGAGTAACCACTAGGGCTGGGCAATATATCGATATCGTGATATGAGACTAGATATCGTCTTAGATTTTGGATGCAGGCTGCATTGGAGTAAAGTGATGTAATTTTCTGAACTCAACAGACTGTTCTAGCCGTTCTATTATTTGCCTTTACACACTTTGTCATTAAATCGACATTCCTGATGATTATTTATCAAAAATCTCATTGTGTAAATAATATTTTGTTAAAGCACCAACTGTCAATCCTACAATATCGTCCCATTATCGACATCGAGGTATTTGGTCAAGAATATCGTGATATTTGATTTTCTGCATATCACCCAGCCCTTGTAACCACTTTATTTGGGAATAAAGACACCAATCCTAAGCACGCAATATGAACACAAAATCTGTATGCACAAAAATATTGAGAAAAAAAATACACACAGGAATCTTAGAAATATTTGACAACCTAGAGAGCTTTCACTCTCAGAGAGCTCATCTACAAGATGGCGCCTGTGTTTGGCTATGCGTCGGTCACCTCTCTGCTCTCTCATACATTTGTAATCTTCCTTGTGATTTTCCTTGTGTCAACCCTATCAACTACCAGTTATGTCTCCGCAATCATACAGTATGATCGGGCCGCGTTGCTCCGCATTAAGGCACATATGCAGGACTTTTATATTACCCGGGACAGATTTTCTGAGTTTTTCCCTCCAAAACTGGAATGCCACGCGTCATCGCCGGAATACCTGTTGCTTACCTGGCGCCGCGGCAGGAGAAGGAAGCGGGGATTCAGGGCTGGGGTCCAAGTTTGGAGGAGAAAGTGGCGATTCCGTGGATTTTCATCTGTGCCGAACGGATCCAGAGCTCCTGGGAGTGAGCGGTGCCTGAGGCCGGTTCCGGTCTGCGAGTCAGATCGGGACGCGGTCTGTGCGTCATCGCCTGTGTGGAGCACCTCCGACCGGATCTTCCCCACCCGGCCTGTTTGCCACCGTGCACCCCGCCAGCGTGTCCTGTGCCCGGTTACCTGTCGGACGGATCATGTCATCCAGCATGTCCCAGGCCAGCCCTCGTCACGCACACGCTCTGCTAGGATTGCACTTCTCAATGCGCGCTCCATTGCGAGCAAGGCTTTTACCCTGAACGACCATTTCACTAATGAGAACTTGGACTTTCTGTTCATTACGGAGACGTGGCAGCGGGAGAATGAGCACTTTCATCTTAAAGAACTATGCCCCCCGGACTGCTTTGTGTTTGGGACTCCTCGGCTCGCGCGCCGTGGAGGCGGACTTGCGCTGGTCTTTCGGGATTCTTTCTGCTGCAGTTTGATGGACACCGCTTCGTTCAACTCCTTTGAGCTGCAGATGTGTAAGGTTGGGAAAATACACCCCTTTTACTGTGTTTTAGTTTACCGACCTCCTGGTCCAGCACGTATATTTCTTGATGATTTCTCTGAGTTTTTAACGTCTATCATCAAACTAGATCGCGTTTTAGTCCTTGGGGACTTTAATCTGCATATTGACGATCCCTCTTGTTCGACTGCAGCTGAACTGTTGACTATTATGGATTCTTTCAATTTTGTACAGCATGTTTCTGGCCCCACGCATAAAAAAGGCCATACGTTAGATTTGGTTTTCTCTTGTGGCCTAAACATTGATAAACTGAGTGTTGAAGAATTTCAAATTAGTGACCACTGTTGTATTTCTTTTAATTTGTCACTTACCATGATGCCTACTGTCTGTAATGTTGCAACACAAAAACGCATCATTAGTGAGTCAACACCTAGTGATTTCTCTGCCTCTTTTGACTCTCGCTCCTTTGTTGAATGTGATGATGTTGATTCATTTGTGCAAAGTTTCAACAACCACTGTCTGTCGGTTTTGGATATGGTAGCGCCTGTTAAAATGATTTCAGGGTCACAGAAAAAGGCCCTCCCATGGATAAATGATAACATTTGTAGTCTTAGGAGAAAATGTCGGAAGACAGAGCGTCTGTGGAAAGCCACTAAATTAGAGGTACACAGACTCCATTTAAAAGACATGATGCTGGATCTGAATGAATTGATAAAGCAGGCTCGCTCAGCTTATTTTTCTAATCTTGTGTCAGGAAATAAGAAAAATCCAAAAGTCTTGTTTGACACTACTGAAAATCTTACTACACCTTCGGCTCCTCTTGTGCCTGTGTACACGCATGAGGACTGTAACAACTTTTTGTCGTTTTTTTTGAACAAAGTACATGACATTAGGGCCAGTGTAAATTCTCCATTCATTAGTGTTTGTTCTACTGAGTTTTCACCGGTGTCGTCTTGGTCGTCCTTCACTCCTGTCAGCCTACAGGATGTGAAGACCATAACAGGAAATATGAAACCGTCTTCGAGCCCCACTGACATCGTCCCAACAACTCTATTGTTGAAAATGTTTGATATTGTCGGCCCCTGTGTGGAAAAAATAATTAACCTGTCACTTACATCTGGCTCAGTCCCCAGCTACTTCAAACACGCTGTGGTAAACCCGATCCTTAAAAAGCCCAATCTTGACCCTTCAGAACCTAAAAACTACAGGCCCATATCTAAACTTCCATTTATCTCCAAAATTTTGGAAAAAGTAGTGGCATGCCAGCTGACCACCTTCATGGAGCAGCACAACTTGTTTGATACTTTTCAGTCTGGTTTTCGAAAATTACACTCCACTGAAACAGCCCTTATCAAAGTCTCTAGTGATGTGATGATGGCAGCAGACTCTGGCCGTTACACTGTACTTGTACTTCTTGATTTGACTTCTGCTTTTGACACTGTGGATCACAGTATACTGATCAATCGGCTTCAGAATGAGATGGGACTATCAGGATCTGTCCTTCAGTGGTTCTCTTCCTATATTCATGACCGAACCTTTAATGTTGCTGTAAACAATGTACAGTCTGATGTGACCAATTTGTTCTGCGGAGTGGCACAAGGGTCAGTTTTAGGTCCTATTTTGTTTTTACTGTATATTTTGCCACTTGGTCAAATTATTGGTTGTTTCAAGGATGTATCATATCATTTCTATGCCGACGATGTCCAGTTGTATTGTTCTTTTAATGATGCTGAGTTCCATCGTTTGTCTCTGTTCCTAGAGTGTGTGTCCTCTATCAAAGACTGGCTGGCCACTAACTACCTGCAGATAAATTCAAACAAGACTGAAACGCTGATCTTTGCTCCAGACCATAAGATCCCGCTGATCAAACAGCACCTTGGCTCTCTGGGCCCCTCTGTCAAATCCAGCCTCAGAAACCTGGGGGTTGTGTTTGACCAGGCCATGTCTTTGGAGACACACTCAAAACAGCTTGTCCGAAATTGCTTTTATCATCTTCGGAACATCTCTAAAATTCGCAAAATGTTGTCAAAGAAGGATCTGGAAATGATAATTAACGCTTTCATATCAACAAGACTTGACTACTGCAACTCTGTTTTTACCTGTCTGAATAAGTCTGCACTGAACAAACTGCAAATTGTTCAAAATTGTGCTGCTAGACTTTTAACAGGTGCCCCTCGAAGGTCTCATATCACTCCAGTCTTGTCGGCTCTCCATTGGCTCCCTGTAAAATTCAGGATTGATTTTAAGATTTTAGTGCTGACTTTCAGAGCCTTAAACGGTCAGGCCCCACAGTACATCCTGGACCTTTTGAAGCCGTATTTCTCTGGCCGGACTCTTCGGTCCTCTGGCCAGAACTTGCTTGTAGTCCCTAAGACTCGTTATAAGACCCGAGGGGACCTCTCTTTTCAGTCTGTTGCTCCCAGACTGTGGAACGCCCTGCCCCTGTCCATGCGTCTGGCAGACTCTGTTGTCTCTTTTAAAAAGGATCTGAAAACATGTTTATTTAGGAAAGCCTTTGGTTGATGGGTTTTCACTAGTGTCACTTTAATTTTACATATGTATATACATTTTATATTGTTTGTTTTACCTATTCTTTTGTACAGCACTTTGTGATTTTATCTGTGAAAAGCGCTTTATAAATAAATTTTACTTACTTACTTACTCTGATAAACAAACTATGTCTGTAATAGGTAAGAAATACAGAAGAGTGCTTTTCTCACTGACCCTAAAATAATAAAGTGTAATTATTTTCTTTGCCTCTCCTATCTGGTTTCCCTTCAGACTTGTATTGATTGTTTGTTCTTTTCCAAACCACCTGATATGAATTGCACGTCTTTATCTGCTAACTCTCTGCCATTTCACAAGCTAACGGTTGTTTTATTATCTGCAGTAAAAGTGTTTAGGTGTGTTAAGATGCGGCAGCCAGATTAGGAGTTTAGGGGAGGGCACAAATTACTAGACTGTGCGTGTTTTCTTTCCTTTCCTTTCCTTTTGCTCTGCTGTACGTCTTCTGTCTTAATTTCCTTCCCTTTTATTTTTCCTTATTCTGTTAAAACATTTCCTTCAAATTTAAAGTCTTTCTTTCAACTATGTATCTGTGTTTTTTTCTGTTTTGACTCTTTAATCTACGCCGTCGCTTTGTCCATTCATTTTAATGTCTATGAGTTTAAACATGTTACTGTAGTAATGTGACCGTTCTATTTAATGTGACGGGCACAGTTTCACGGGCACAGTTTTCACAGTTTTCACAGTAGCAAACAGTTGTGAAATAGAATTAGTTAAGTTTAGGCAACAAAAATAGTTAGGGTTGGGAAAACATAAGGGATCGGCTTTAGATAAGTCCCGTAAAACTACTAAAAGGAGGCTGTAACGTGACGTCACGGACATTACTGCGTCACATACTAAGGTTTGTAAAACTTCCGTAGGCTACGTTTTAAAAGTCTTCTGACTGAAAGTCTTGTGTTTTGTTTTTTTTTACCCATCCATTACAGAAAAATACTTCGCACATCTACAAAGTGAGGCAGGTGTGTCAACACATTCTCACTCCCATCACGTAAAACACGGACGCTCGGTCAGGTGCCTTTGGCGTTTTTATTGACGTTAAAGGTCTCCTTTAGCCTCATATCTAAACACACTTGGTCGGGACTATTGGCGTCACTTTTGACTAAGTTAGGTTAAGGAAAAGATCGTGGGTGGGCTTATAAAAGGTACATTTCCATGACAAGTGGGACAAGTTGGGTTTAGGAAAAGAAGAATGGGACAGTTGGGTTTAGGAAAAATGCCAGGCAGGACACGAACCCCGGACTGCGGGGTGAAAGTCGTGTGTTGTTTTTTGTCAGTTATGAGCTGGTTGCATAACCGACCCATATGGTCATTTTCTGGACGAGGACGGGCTGTTTTTATGCCTTACTTACATTTCTTTCCTTTCCAATCTTTTTCTTTCCCTTTCCACATTTCCTGCCTTGTTGTTTGCGCCTCTCTGTCTCCCTTCCCATTCATCCTTTTCCTTTTGATTTCTTTCTGATCCTTTTCCTGCCTGTGGATCTTTATCTTCTACTTCCTTCCTTTTCGGGTTAAAGGCCATTCCTTTCCTTTAATTTCCTTTAATTTCCTTTCCTGCCTGTCTTCCCTCTCTTTTCTTTCCTACCATTTATTATTCTAAAGTTCATTCCTTTCCTACCATTTCCATTTATTCCCTTCCTTTCCTTTCTTTGCCTTCTTCCTTCTCCCATCCACCTCTCCAACCTCACAATAGTGGCAGGAAAATCAGCGAGACATAACAAACTGAGAGGAAGAGACAGAGAGGGAGCTTGATAATTGTTTTTTTGTTTTCTCCATCACCCATCCAACCCCGGCGAAGGATGGAGATGAGGAAAAATAGGAAGGAAAGAGAAAAGTGGAAGAGAGCAGTGGGAACAAAAGGAAGGAGGAAGGGAAGGGAGAGAGAGAGAGAGAGAGAGAGAGACACAGAAAGAGATACTACGGAAGCAAAGATAAATAAAGATCTATTCTTCCAGTGTAAGTGGGTGCAATCGGAGAGGAGAATGTGACACAAGGGAGATGGAGAGTAATTCCAAGAAATGAGTGAGATAGATTGAAAAGAGCAGGGAGAATGCTATTCAGAGAGCTTGCTAGAACCAGGATGCACTTTAACTCAATAGCACAGCATTAATTCTACTGTAAAGCATGTGAACTCAGTGATACACACCTATAAATAGGTCCAAAAACAAACTATTGTTGACCTCCTGCAGTTTGACAGTCTACCTTGTGTGTGTGTGTGCGTGCGTGCGTGCGTGCGTGCGTGCGTGCGTGCGTGCGTTTCACCACCAGTCAATATCTCAAACGAGACACTTATCACTCATTGATCCACTTGGGTCCGAAAACCCTTCCCATGTGAACAAAAGACACGGAGCTACATGTACTTCCATCCATCCGTACATTCATTATCCCCCATTTCATGGCAGCACTGATAAGAGTGAAAATAGAAAGTGTAAGTATGGATTAGGAAAGTATGGATTTTGAATGGCAGTGGTTAACCTGGCTGGGTTGCATTTGGGCACAAGACCAATAAAAAGTGGAACACAGCTTTGTTTTACAGTTCATTAGCATCCTCGGTGGAGCCAAAGAGCATCTAAAGAGAGGATAGAAAAAAAGGAAGGAATAATGGATGTATAGATGGATAGAACAGAGAACAAAGGGACAAAAACAAAAGAGAGACAAATGTTAACGTTTCTCAAGAGAAACAACTGACAAACGTCTAAAAATGCTTCTGGAAATGTGGACTGTAAACTGGCCAACAGGTCATGGTTAAGATTTTATATCTCAAAATGTCCATTAGCCAGGAAGGAAGAATGCAACAGAAGGATTTATGAGAATCACTGAGTGAATAACACAGCAGGTCTGTCTCGGTGGGATGGAAAAAATGAGAAATTGAAAAGTGAAAAGAAAGAAGAAGGTAGGTAATGATGGTAAAGAATCTCGGGAGGCAGGACAGCATGAAAACATAAATTAGTGGAGATACGTTAAAGAAAGTAATGTATCTCAGAGGGGTCTCCCTGTCTTACAGAGTTATCTGCCCCCATAAATTCAATTCAGCATAGGTTTCACAGGAGTTTTAGTGTGCTGTGGTGCAAATGCTGTTTCAGAGGCCTTTTTACAATCCTGGGGAATAAGCTCTGGGGAAACATAGAGGTAAATGATTTGCTATAGCTGGTCTCCTATAGGTCCTGTGACCACACCTAACTGATGAGTTCATGCAAAACACCTTCTGGTTCTTACCACCCTTCCCCTGGGCATTGCTGTTTTGTCTCTAGGCTTATGGCCTTGGGCAGCGTTAAGCACCGGGCAGACCCATGCCGCAGCTGCAAAATAGCCTCGGGAAGAAAATTGTTTTGGTGGAACATGTGTACGTTCAAAAGTTGTTTTAGTCATGCAATAGAAAACTCAGATTGGACAGATAGTCTAGCTAGCTGTCTGGATTTACCCTGCAGAGATCTGAAGAACAGTTAAACATAGTCCTAATAAAATGACCGGAGTTTAAAATTCCAACACAAAGAAAGAGGAAGGTAACGGACATCTGGCCAAAAAGAGTGAAATCCGTCAGAATTTCTAGCAGTAACGGAGCAATCCCGGAAGTGGAATGTCATGGATATAGACTAGGCTTCTGGCAATGTGTTTGTATGCGAACAGCAACATTGTTCAAAATGGATGTGATAGACAGATGGTTCATTCAATCACCTGCAAGGTATTTTTTTAAAGGGCCTGCCCTTTCCTAAACGGTAACCAATGATGGCTTCTTAGATGGTTCTGTGTTAACACACGATCAGGCACATCAGGTTACGTTTTGTCAACTTTGTCAGCACATGCCTAGTCTCGCAATGCAAGACCTTCCTCCACAGCACTGTAGAGGAGGGTCTGGCTAGTCCACACAGCATTCCGAAATGGGAGAAAACCATGCTCTGGTTTATTGGCATTTCATTAAACCAATCACAATCGTCTTGGGCGGGGCTATGTGCTAGACAGATCAACGGTGCCTCTGCAAAATAACCTCAGGAAGGAACTTGTTCTGTTGTTTTAGTCGTGCAACCGAAAACTCAGATTGGACAGATAGTCTAGCTAGCTGTCTGGATTTACCCTGCAGATATTTGAGGAACAGTTAACCACAGTCCTCATAAATCTACCGGAGTTTAAAAGTCCAACACAAAGAAAGCGGAAGATAACGGACATCCAGTCAAAATGAGGGACATTCGGCGGAATTTCCGGCAGCACCTGAACAATCCCGGAAATTAAACATCATTGATATAGACTAGCACATACCAGGCCAAAAATCACATGTAATAGTGTTTTAAGCTACAGTATAAAACCTGTTCAAAGTGTATATGTTTACTATGAGAAAAGATGTGTTCATTTGATGTCATGAAGTGATGACCTCAGCATGTACTCTGTATAGCTCTGCCCAGCTTCAGCCAGCATTATATTATTCCATTACTGTAATTGCGTTACTTTTGTAACCCGTTACTCCCAACACTGTGGGTTACATTGAATCAACACTCTGGTACGGTACCGTTGCATTGCCCTCTAGCAGTTCATGAGCAGTAATGGGCTTGTCCAGACTCGGTTTGCCCACGTAGATGTCGCCGTCCTGGGGAAAGACTGAGAGCAGGGAGAGGAGGGCCTCCGGGTGCAGGTAGTTATCATCGTCCACATGACAAAACCACCTGAGGAGCCGCAGGAGAAGAACAGAACAAAGATGCAGTTAAAATATGTAAACTGGTTTGTCAGTCTGGGTTTCTGTGCTCCTCTCCATTCCTACTGTTGATGTCTGCAGCCAGCAGATCAGATATTCAATACCAATTTTCCTCCTTGTTGGTTTCATTCTTGCATTGAATGAATCCAACTCCGGAAGACGGAGACGAGACAAGACGAGACTAAATATGTTCGTCAACGACCTTTTTTTCCATGACTAAGACGAGACGATGACGAGACTGCACCAATGTCCTAAAACGCTGACTAAGACTAAATTAACATGCATTATTGTTGACGAAAAAAGACAAGACTAAAATGTTTTGCATAAAATAAAAACTAAGATAAAATCTCTCCTCATTTTCGTCAACAATTGTCTCTACTTTTTCATCATGAGATAGAACTAGTCGATTGCCCGTTTGGAACGCGTGCCTCTTCCAAACAGGCCAATTGTTCCCAGTATTTTTTACAGCTTATCTAGAGATTCGGCGTGTCCCTTTTTTTTTGTCTTGTCATGTAGCGATGTGGCCCAGGCGGGGGAGGGAGGGAAGGACGGAGGAAGCCCAGTTCAGCCTGCTGGAGAAGCCGCTACAGCACGTAGCGATGTGCCCCGGTCCCGGGCAAGGGAAGGAGACAGGCTTAGCCTGCTGGTGAAGCCGCTCTTAAACAGCTTGCAGAACGGCCGGAGAAATGTATGCAACCGCTGGCAACAAAACAACGTGCTGTAGAGCCCAGGAGCCCTGGCGCTTATCTAACGTGTCTGTATACGATTGTATTTGCATGAAGGAAAAGGCTCAATATAAAACCAGACGTGTTTAACAAAGTTGCATTCAACAAAAGTGTATTTTGTCAGGTAATTATGACATTTAACCAATATTTGAGATGTGTGAAACACTATTTGACTGAAATGGTTATCAGAAATAATCTCTGAAATAATTTATTTAAAAATAGACTAAAATGTTTTGACTAAAACTTGACTAAGATACCTTGAGTTCTCCTTTTTTGACTAAAACTAGACTAAAATGACGAGACTTTTAGTCGACTAAAACTTGACTAACAAAAAAAGATATGTGAATGATTAAATATGACTAAAACTAACAAGGACATTTGGCACAAGACTAAGACTAAATTAAAAATAGGTGACAAAATGAACACTAGTGCATACATTGAATATGCTCACAGGAGGAAATGTAAGTCTACCACAGGAAATAATTCCTCAAAACCAAAAGTCCAATGTTTACTTACTACCAGGGGCTTGGGGGTTTGGCCAAAAAAAAATCTTGATTTCTTTTTTTTCAAACTTGGGGTAGATTCCAAAATGCAAGAAGACTAAAACATGATTGAAAACTCTAATATAGCCAGCAGCTGGCTACATTAGAGTACATGTCTTGAGTCTCTGTTCAACAAAGGGTTGGGAATACACTGAATTGCAATGCCTTAGGCCTTTCTCTTAAAACCAAGAGCGCCATCTAGTGGGCTCAGACAATAAAGAAAATGGTTCACGAAGCTTCATTTGGCCATCACTAGTAAAGGATACATTTTACACATCGTATAAAAAACATATATTCCAATTAATTTGATGTATTGCCCAGCCTTACATACTTCCTATTTCTGGAACTTTCAACTGTATCACACTGCCTTCTTCAATTAATGAAAGTTGCTACGGTGTCATCACCCAGCAGTGGACATGGAATTTAAGATTACTAATGGTTGTATGGGGACAGCATAACCCTTGGCTATATTCAAGGATCAGAAAAAGTCAGAAAAGGTTCTGACAAAGCTAGTGAGTGAACCTTAGAATAATGTATCACAGATATGTGTTATTAGTCCAAGTTGAAAGCTTTTTTCTTAAGTAAATTTCGAAGAATTCCTTCCAGGAAGAATTGGTAAGTACAGGAAAGAAATACAGGGAAAAACAACGGCACTTCTGTCTTTTTTGGTCGTCTGGATAACCTGTTATCTTCATACATGAATTTCACTGTATTCTGTGAGTAATAAAGCTTTCTTCTGCCACCTTAATGACTGGACACAATGTCAAAGCCTCATTCCAAACCAAACACACTTTTACAGCAAAATCAGAGTCCAAATGACAAAGCTTCTGGTACCAAACTGAAGTGCTGGCTTGTTTCCTTTGTCATCCTTATGGCTGCCCAACAACACGAAAGGCTTCCTTCCAAACCAAACAGCCTCACTTCCCTTTCAGTCCAAATAACAAAGTGGGCCCTGGAACCAAACTGAAACGCTCTTTCATTTTCTCTGCCACGCTAATGACGACAGCAGTCAAAGCCTCAGTCACACACCAAACGCAAGCTGTTGAGCCTCATCGTATTTTCCACAAATCAAAAATATGACCAAATATCAACAACACATTGCAGCCTAAAGCGGTGTCGTGAGTTAAAACCAAGTAAAAAAAAAAATCAAAATTACTCACAGAGTATGATCTAATACACAGTGTGGCCCTCTCCAAATACAACTTTTCTTCTACTGTCATATTATTTTCTTATTATTGCTTTGGAAATGAGTTAAGTTAAACGTGCAATAGCTGATTCCTTTGGTCACTCGGGGGCAGCAGAACCAAGTTATCGACACAACACTGACATATCATCACCATAAATTGATATTGGCAAAACTGCTAGTGAACGGCAGCCTATTCACACATCAGCAGATAAAGAGAAACACTAGCATTGAGGCTAATGTAAGTCTGATATTCACTCTCCTTTTTAAAGGTGCACTATGAGTTCCTGCAAGATGGTTGGGGGAGAGGGTGGGGGGAAGGACAGTGAGCACTAACCCCCACCCCCTCCCCCAACCATCTTGTCGGTGATTGGCTGGAACGTGGTTTGTTGTATTTTGGTGCACAGCCTGTGCCTCTAGTGTTTGTTTGACGTTTACGACCCCTGTGTTGTCTCCCGAGACCGGGCTTTTTCACAGTGTATTCAGGGGGCAGGCAGCTAGCGGATCAAGGAGAGATGCCTACGATTTGAGAAAAAAAGAAATCGCACTGAAACCATGCAGGAACTCATAGTGCACCTTTAACTCTGATATGGTCTCCACTAACTTGAGAGAGAGAAACGTCTAACTGTTTAGCTGCTAAATGCGCCTCGATGTTTATTGCTAGTCACCAACTTTGTCTGTCTGGTGTTTGGTGCAAGTAATATCTGTTTGTAAAGAGTGAGAAGGAGGACTGAAGACACAATCTATTGCCCACACTGTTTGAATTAACAAGTGACCTCTGGGAAATACTGTGCAACGAAGATGTTGGCAAGATAAAAACAAAGATGTACTCCTGTAAAGAATCTGTCTAACCCTAGATGATTAACTTGTTTGATTTCTCCTCTCACCACCTGATCCGGTTTCCCCACAGTGATTATTAACGTTTCTAATCTTAATCTGATCTTTAAATCCAGTGTAGGCAGGATGACAGACAGACCTTAATTTGTCTCACCTCTTGTCTGAGGCCATGAAGCCGTCGTACTCGGCAGACATCTTGCAGGACAGAGCCTGCTGGCTGTGATCCGACTGGCAGCCTGTTACCACCATGTTATAACCTGGACAGAGAGACAGAGGGAGTGTTTGATTTATTCAACTGGATTTTATCAGTTTCACAGGTTTTACACATAATTGTCATGTCGGCTAGATATTGATGATTAGGTACTTTTTGTATAGTGCATGTTCAAACCAAATAATTAATAAACTAATTATAATCAGTAAGTGTAAAAACGGTTTATTTGCAAATGATGGGAGTAGAGTTCATACAATCTGCTGACAAAGAACTTGGAAAGAAAGATGGAGAGAGAGAGTGGAGGCGAGATGGGAGATTGTGAGGAATAGATTAGGGAGAGCAAGAGAATGAAGGAAAGTCAGAACAAAATAAGAAATGCAATCAGGGCTGATAGCATTTCTTATTTTAACCCTTGTGTTGTCTTCCTGTCGATGCATGCACTTGTTGTCCTCCCGGGCTTTGTTGTCATTTCTTTCTACGCTTCTTAGACATTTTCAACACTTTTTTTCACTACCACCACTAGTTTTACACTTGGAATCTATTGTCAATAAACCTTTCATTCATATGAAATTATGTCTAATTTCTGAGTTAATAAAAAGCTAAAATAGTTGAGATCAAAGGAGCATATGTTGATGCATAATCTCAGACATAAAGTTTAGTCATGATACCATTCATACCATTTCATTTTCTTCTTCTTCAAATGCTATAAAATGTAATAAAACACCCCAAACTCCACCCAAAAAAAGGATCCTTCATTTTACTTGCGAACAGTATTGTAGGGAACCATCCATGTTTTGGGGCAATTTGATTGAAAGACACCCAAATTTCTGATAAAGAATATTTGAAAATGGGTCCGATTTTGACCTGAGGACAACAGGAGGGTTAAGCTTTGAATTTGAACTTAGGGAACAAGACCTAACCATGGAAAACAGCGCCAGGCTAAAAGTACACAAAAGTATGTGGCCACATCATGTTGTCACTCAATGTCATGTTGATCTAAATATAAATTTGAGACTTTGTGTGTAAATTAGATTCAAGATTGCTGCTTACCTTCTGAATGCAAGTCCACATCCTCCGTGTCTGTGAAAATGAAAGTCTAGACAAACAACAAGAAATAAAGGGATTTAAATACACCAGCTTTGATCATATCCTTCTTCTTCTGCACATCAGTAGCAGAATGTCCTAAAAGCACCTTCATTAAGGACTAAACACACAAACAAACACACTCTCTCTCTCTCACACACACACACACACACACACACACACACAGGATCAATATTTTGAATGGAGCAAATTCAAAGCAACGGAAACAAGGATCCCCAATGTGAGCTAAAAAAGTTACTGCACACCAACGCAGAACACACACACACACACACACACACACACACTTGTGATCCAAAGTGGTCTGGGAATCACTATATGGCAGAGTCAATTTGTTTTTTGGCAGATATATGACTCAAATAAGTCTCAAATCACACACATTCATAAACACCTTGCTGATACTCTCACAGACCACACACTTTGTTCTTACAGTCACTCAATCAGATAGATAGATAGATAGATAGATAGATAGATAGATAGATAGATAGATAGATAGATTTGTAGTACAACACTGACTTCTGGTGGTGTACAATAGTAAAAACATTTGACCATTGAAGCTCCCAGCAGCAGATTACATTTTATTTTACTCTTTTTAGAGGAAAAGATTTTATATAATCTAAAGTGAACAAAAATAAAATAGTAAATGTTTATAGTTCATAGTTATGCCTATGTCTATCCAAGTCCAGAAAGAAACTTAACATAACATTACTCGCAATGAAAAACTTTTACCAGACAAATAAGAAATTGTAGAAAAATGTCATATTGTAATATGTAATATATAACAGTTTTTTTTATATATATATATATATATATAATTAAGTTCAATTCCAATGTCTTTATCCATCTCTCAAGGGGCATTGCGAGGGACCTTGAGTGAGTTTACAAAGACACACACATGAAAAAATTAATTCATTAACAAAATCAAATCTAAAGATAGATATTTTTTAAGGTTAGTAAATCTTTTAAAGAATATTCAAATGTTATTGGAAAAATAGGAACATATTTGTTAACTTCCCTGGAAAGATATATCATATTATTTGGCTGTTCTTTTACTCAAATGCCAAGTCATTCACGATTCCTTTCAAATTCACCAACATTTCAAGATAGATAGATAGATAGATAGATAGATAGATAGATAGATTTGTAGTACAACACTGACTTCTGGTGATGTACAATAGTAAAAACACTTGACCATTGAAGCTCCCAGCAGCAGAATACATTTTATTTTACTCTTTTTAGAGGAAAAGTTTTTATATAATCTAAAGTGAACAAAAATAAAATAGTAAAAGTTTATAGTTCATACGTATGCCTATGTCTATCCAAGTCCAGAAAGAAACTTAACATAACATTACTTGCAATGAAAAACTTTTACCAGACAAATAAGAAATTGTAGAAAAATGTAATATTGTAATATGTAATATATAACAGGTTTTTTTATATATATATATATATAATTAAGTTCAATTCCAATGTCTTTATCCATCTCTCAAGGGGCATTGCGAGGGACCTTGAGTGAGTTTACAAAGACACACACATGAAAAAATTAATTCATTAACAAAATCAAATCTGAAGATAGATATTTTTTTAAGGTTAGTAAATCTTTTAAAGAAGATTCAAATGTTATTGGAAAAATAGGAACATATTTGCTAACTTCCCTGGAAAGATATATCATATTATTTGGCTGTTCTTTTACTCAAATGCCAAGTCATTCACGATTCCTTTCAAATTCACCAACATTTCAAAACCAGGTGGAATCCTGCACCAGTTTCATTTAGCAGACACTCCACAGACAAGATACAGATCTTTATGGTGCATGATTCACTGAGACTGAGGAGGCTTATAACAGGGGATTTAAACTGGCAACCCTTGCGTCTCACTCCATCTCTGCAGACCCTCAGGCTAAACCGTGCGGTGTGTTTGAATTCCTTTGCCAGGCAGGCACTAAATAACCTCAGAGCAGGACAAATCACCCGTTGGATAAGATAAACACAAACCATAACTCATGTTTTATTCAACATCTGCAAATGTATTAGTGTGCCTGTGAGTTTTGGCTGAAATACAATAAAACTACAAATGTTTCACCTCTCCGGGAACCATCACCTTATCGTGGTGGAGGCCCCTGTCCGACAGACTTTCAACTCACACCTCCGGCGGAGCTTTTCGTGCATCCCTGTGGAGGCTGGGGGCATTGAACCCGAGTGGACAATGTTCAAATTTTCCATTGCTGAAGCTGCGGCGGGGAGCTGTGGTCTTAGGGTCTTAGGTGCCTCAAGGGGCGGTAACCCACGAACACCGTGGTGGACACCGGTGGTCAGGGAAGCCGTCCGACTGAAGAAGGAGTCTTTCCGGGATATGTTATCCCAGAGGACTCCGGAGGCAGTTGCAAGGTACCGAAGGGCCCGAAGGGCTGCAGCCTCTGCCGTGAAAGAGGCAAAGCAGCGGGTGTGGGAAAAGTTCGGAGAAGACATGGAGAAGGACTTTCGGTCGGCACCAAGGTGCTTCTGGAAAACCGTTCGCCACCTCGGGAGGGGGAAGTGGGGAACCATCCAAGCTGTGTACAGTAAGGATGGGACGCTGTTGACCTCAACTGAGGAGGTAATAGGGCGGTGGAAGGAGCACTTTGAGGAACTCCTAAATCCGACTAATACGCCCTCTATGGTAGAGGCAGAGCTGGAGGATGATGGGGGATTGTCGTCAATTTCCCTGGTGGAAGTTGCTGAGGTAGTTAAACAACTCCACAGTGGCAAAGCCCCAGGGATTGATGAGATCCGTCCAGAAATGCTTAAAGCTCTGGGTGTGGAGGGGTTGTCTTGGTTGACACGCCTCTTCAACATTGCGTGGAAGTCTGGGACGGTGCCTAAGGAGTGGCAGACCGGGGTGGTGGTTCCCCTTTTCAAAAAGGGGGACCAGAGGGTGTGTGCCAATTACAGGGGTATCACACTTCTCAGCCTCCCCAGTAAAGTCTACTCCAAGGTGCTGGAAAGGAGGGTTCGGTCGATAGTCGAACCTCAGGTTGAAGAGGAACAATGCGGATTCCGTCCTGGTCGTGGAACAACGGACCAGATCTTTACTCTTGCAAGAATCCTGGAGGGAGCCTGGGAGTATGCCCAACCGGTCTACATGTGCTTTGTGGATCTGGAGAAGGCGTATGACCGGGTCCCCCGGGAGATACTGTGGGAGGTACTGCGGGAGTATGGGGTGAGGGGGTCCCTTCTCAGGGCCATCCAATCTCTGTACGACCAAAGCGAGAGCTGTGTCCGGGTTCTCAGCAGTAAGTCGGACTCGTTTCAGGTGAGGGTTGGCCTCCGCCAGGGCTGCGCTTTGTCACCAATCCTGTTTGTAGTATTTATGGACAGGATATCGAGGAGTAGTCGGGGTGGAGATGGGTTACAGTTTGGTGAGCTGGGGATCTCATCGCTGCTTTTTGCGGATGATGTGGTCCTGATGGCATCATCGGCCTGTGACCTTCAACACTCACTGGATCGGTTCGCAGCCGAGTGTGAAGCGGCTGGGATGAGGATCAGCACCTCTAAATCAGAGGCCATGGTTCTCAGCAGGAAACCGATGGAGTGCCTTCTCCAGGTAGGGAATGAGTCCTTACCCCAAGTGAAGGAGTTCAAGTACCTTGGGGTCTTGTTTGCGAGTGAGGGGACAATGGAGCGGGAGATTGGTCGGAGAATCGGCGCAGCGGGTGCGGTATTACATTCAATTTATCGCACCGTTGTGACGAAAAGAGAGCTGAGCCAGAAGGCAAAGCTCTCAATCTACCGGTCAGTTTTCATTCCTACCCTAACCTATGGTCATGAAGGCTGGGTCATGACCGAAAGAACAAGATCCAGGGTACAAGCGGCCGAAATGGGTTTCCTCAGGAGGGTGGCTGGCGTCTCCCTTAGAGATAGGGTGAGAAGCTCAGTCATCCGTGAGGAGCTCGAAGTAGAGCCGCTGCTCCTTCGCGTCGAAAGGAGCCAGTTGAGGTGGTTCGGGCATCTGGTAAGGATGCCCCCTGGGCGCCTCCCTAGGGAGGTGTTCCAGGCACGTCCAGCTGGGAGGAGGCCTCGGGGAAGACCCAGGACTAGGTGGAGGGATTATATCTCCAACCTGGCATGGGAACGCCTCGGGATCCCCCAGTCGGAGCTGGTTAATGTGGCTCGGGAAAGGGAAGTTTGGGGTCCCCTGCTGGAGCTGCTACCCCCGCGACCCGATACCGGATAAGCGGACGAAGATGGATGGATGGACTACAAATGTTTCAAGCATACATTTTGAAGAATTTTAAATGAGCTCCGTCAAAGTAACTACAACATACTACACACTGAGATGTAGATACAGTTAATTGCTTTTGCTATTTATTTATTTTAGTCACACCATCAGATTAACATTTAATGCTCACGAACTCATCGAGAAACAAAAAACAGATTAATGCCAACACATATTGTATGCTTGGCTGTATTGAAATTCAAAATGAGTGATCAAAGTGACCGAAAAAGTTAGAGGTGACAGAAGGTTGTCTTCCCCGACCATGTCTGAGCAGGCCCTTTTGTTTTCCAAAAGGTTGGTATTTATACTTAAATTTAAAGAAGCACATGCATAGTGTGAAGGGAAGGTCAAACAGAAAGAAAATCTGTTCATTTCGAAATGTACATAAAAATATTCAAATCTAAAGTATGAGGGAAAAGTTACAGCATTAATAGTGCATTTAAATTGGGGGCGGCAGTTTTTAGAAAGACAAAAATAAATTAAATGCAGCAAAAATATTTTAAATGTTGTTAAAACATTGTATTTATATGTAGTGAATTGCAAATGATAGAGAAGGCAAGAGATGTGACTTGTGACTGATAGGCGAGAGTGTGTGTGTGTGTGTGCGTGTGTGCGTGCGTGCTTGCATGCGTGCGTGCATGCGTGCGTGCATGCGTGTGTGTGTTTTAAAGAGACAGAGATATTAAAAGAGGTGCTAGTCAGACGAGATAGAGTGTGAAGCGATCAATGTGTGAACAAATGTTCCCACGGTACACTAAATGTATGATAAACGTGTGTGTGTGTGTGTGTGTGTGTGTGTGTGTGTGTGTGTGTGTGTGTGTGTGAGATCGGAGACGGAATGAATAAGTGAGGTGCAGTGAGAGAGAAGCTTGACAGGCAGCTCCAGCTAATGACTGTAATCCCTATATTACATAATCAGATTAGAAAATATCATCCAGTTATAACTTTTTTTTAAAAGCAAGCAGCCTGTTATTTTATATGGATGACAACAATATTTCTAATTTCATAAACTTTTGATAGGCATTATTTGAGTTCAGAAAGAGGACTTTGGAGAGAGAGGAGATTTTGAATTGTGGCTAGTAATTGTATTGCAGCCATCCAATAGAGGGTGACATAGCTACTGTTTCATCCAGATGTGTATGTGTATGTTCTTGTTCCACTACCTTGTGAGGTTTAAGACCTTGAGAGTGAGGCCAGTCCACACTTCTAGGTGTAAGAGTAGGCCTGTTATGGGGACAATAACCTGTTCACACACTCACATTGTGGGGACTTCCTGTCCATCTGGGGACAGATAAAACTTAGCCCACAAGCTTAACTAAAGACCATCTTGGAATCACACGAGTCGCTGCGCCAAATCCGGCCAGGGGTGTTAAGTGTGTGTGTGTGGAGGGGCTCCATATCCATTTTCGAACTTGGCCTTTATTTTGATGTCAACTACACACCTGTTAAGTTCTGTGACTGTATCTTCAGTGTTGGGAAGGATACTTTCAAAACGTATTCTGTTACAGAATACAGAATACATGCCCAAAAATGTTATTTGTAACGTATTCCGTTACGTTACTCAATCTGAGTAACGTATTCTGAATACTTGGATTACTTCCACATTGAATTGCATTTTATAAGTGTAGGAATGCGGCCATCACATGCAGCTTACTAAACAGGCCTATTCTGGTGTGTTCTTCTGTTCCAAGTGGCTGAATGTGTACCTGAACAAGCAGATAGATGTTTGTATTTGTAGTCCAGTCTAAGCTACCATGAGCTAATTTTAGATAACGTTAGCTAGCATGTCAAACGGGGCTAGTCAGTCTTTCAACGGCTCTGTGGCTAGTAAATCAGCACGTAGGAGAATGTAAAGTCGCACGTCAACTATAAAACAGCAAGGTGACCAGTAAAACTACAGCAGATGACTAAAAAAAAAACTTACTTTAAGATGCTTCTTCAGGTTGTAGGTGGAGTAATTTGGACGCTGAAAGGAGGTTGGTTGCTGTTAAGCAGAGGTTGCACTGCACAGTTATATTTCATTCTCCCTGTTCTTTCTTTAATGTGAAATGCTGTTTGAATTTCCAAGATAGAAACGCATTCCTGCCCTGGCTCTGTTGTGCCGGTTCCGGCTCCATCTCTACCTCTATCAGTGATCACGCAAATAGCTTATTTTTTCGTTGCATTTCAATGCATGGAGTTGCCTCAATTTATTCAGAGAGTGAATAAACTCATGAAACAGATAAATATTGTCATGTAATCCATTGATTTCAACAATGTATATGTATTCTAAATACCAACTATTTAAATTGTAACTGTAACTGAATACAGTTACTCATAATTTGTATTCTGAATACGTAACGCCGGTACATGTATTCCGTTACTCTCCAACACTGTGTATCTTGCATGGTTGTCAGGCCAGGAGCGTGAAGTGGGGGAGCCAAGGCTGTTGCTCGGACCACACACATTTTTTGAATTTGGTCTTCATTTTGATCCGAAGTACACACTTGTAAAGTTTCGTGACTGAATCTTGCATGGCTATGACATTATCACGGTTACAAAATCTAACCACAGACATATACCTGGCAAAGTAAACCGGCTCTGTAGTAGTTCCCACTACTGTAGGTGTCTCCAGCACACACACACAAACCCACAAGGTAAAAGAAATTAACAGCATCGCTGTCGCGGCTGGTAATCATTGATTGTTAATTATTGTACTTGACTTTAGGTTTCAGGTTAAAACTAGGTTTAGTTTGACAACATATTCTGGACTAAATGACCTGTTTCTCTTTCTTCCAGGAATTTCAACCACATTTAATGACCTTCGTCAGAGGATGGGTCTTTGCTTAGTTGTCATGAAAATGCATTGAAAAGTTTACAAATTAAATCAACAGAATGAAAGTGTGTGTTGTAAATGTGCAAAGCTGTGTGCTTTAACAACTATACTGCATCACAGTGTTCCTTGCTGTGTATGTTTCTATATTAAAGTAATTCATCTCCATAATATTATCTCTGCTGCACTCTAAAAGAAAGGCTGCATCATCTATTGAAGCACAGTTTTACTGTACCAACCAGTTCCTCTATCAATTCTTAACACTCTTCTACTTTACCGTTGTCCATTCCTCCCTCTCATCCCTCTAGCAGAAAGAGGAGGAAGTACAAACGTACATGGATCAATCCTCATCACCACTATCACCAAGAGAACCACCATCAACATCTACCACAGTAAAACCCCATCACAGTTTCCTCCCCTCCGGTCATAACTCAAACCAAACTACATGCACTGAAATCAGTCAACCTGGGCTGAGGAACAAAAATGGCAGACCATCAGCATGGAGCGTCTCATAAACAGAGTTTGAGAAGACGTTTCACTGAGGTCAGGAAGACATGCATAAATCTCAGCTTGTTTTTTACGCTGTTAAAGGGCCATTAAGTAAGATTTGTACTGCCACATAGCACACAAAATGACTGCAATACATCTGGATAAGGCTTGTTGATCAATACTTCAATATTTCATTGGCTGTGTGATAGCAATCTGGCTTTCAAATCTGGCATTTGGACCTTAACTATTTTCAACTGGGGCATATTAAGGTATCTCAGGGAAACTTGACTACTGAAAGTAAAGGAGAGGAAATAATTTTAATTACTTTGTGTAGATTTAGCTAGTTGCTTAGCAGATTTACGCCAATGACCCGACAGCAAGCTTTTATGTCTAACGTTATTCATTTTTACAACATTATAATATATTTAAGTGAATGAACAAAGCTGTAAAAGAATAGTTGGGAAATGAACTATGCTAACTCGCTATCCTTCTATAGATGAGAAAACTGATACTACTTTTATGTCTACATGTTAAGTGTGTGGCTGGAACCAGAGGGTGATTAGTCTAGCTTAGCATAAAAAGACAAAGAAAAAACAGCTTGTCTGCGTCTCTGTTCACCACAAACAGTAATGTAAAAATGACAATTTGCAGTTTTACAGTGAAGTTATCTGCTGTAACAGCCAAGAGCATTGACTTCCCAGAGGCTTGTCATTACAGTGACAGTCTACTCCAAGGAGCTGGAAATTAGGGATCGGCCGATAGTCGAACCTCAGAATCAGAATCAGAAAGGGCTTTATTGCCAAGTACGTTGCACATACGAGGAATTTGTTATGGTGTTATTGGTGCATGTCACACATTCAAATATAAGAAGGATAAAAGAATATAAACAATATAAGTATAATATATAAATAAATAACATATACACACAATATGTATTAATAACGATAAAATAAATGTAAATAAATAGTAAAATAAGTTAAACAGTAGCAAAAAAGGAACGCTACAGCAGAGTAGGTACAGTGGCATGAGGAGCCAGAGGTGGGGTGTCAGGGGGGGTTCCGGGCCTTGTTAATAAGGCTAGTGGCAGAGGGGAAAAAACTGTTTATGTGACGTGTGGTTTTGGTCCTGATGGACCTCAGCCTCCTGCCAGAGGGGAGTGTCTCAAAGAGTTTGTGTCTGGGGTGGGAGGGATCGGCCACAATCTTTCCAGCTCGCTTCAGAGTCCTGGTGGCGTATAGGTCCTGGAGCGGTGGCAGATTGCAGCCAATCACCTTCTCTGCTGACCGAATGACACGCTGCAGTCTGCCCTTGTCCTTGGCAGTGGCAGCAGCGTACCAGATGGTGATGGAGGATGTGAGGATGGACTCAATGATGGCTGTGTAGAAGTGCACCATCATTGTCTTTGGCAGGTTGAATTTCTTCAGCTGCTGCAGGAAGTACATCCTCTGTTGTGCTTTCTTCACGATGGAGCTGATGTTCAGCTCCCACTTGAGATCTTGGGAGATGATAGTTCCCAGGAAGCCGAAAGACTCCACAGTGTCAATTGTGGAGCCACAGAGGGTGATGGGGCAGGTGGGGCTGGGTTCTTCCTGAAGTCCACAACCATCTCCACTGTCTTTAGAGCGTTGAGCTCTAGATTGTTTTGGTTGCACCAGGTCACCAGGTGGTCAGCCTCCCACCTGTAGGCGGACTCGTCTCCATCAGAGATGAGTCCGATGAGGGAGGTGTCGTCCGCAAACTTCAGAAGCTTGACGGACTGGTGACTGGAGGTGCAGCTGTTGGTGTACAGGGAGAAGAGCAGAGGAGAAAGAACGCAGCCCTGGGGTGATCCGGTGCTGATGGTCTGTGAGTCGGAGACGTGTTTCCCCAGCTTCACATGTTGCTTCCTGTCAGACAGGAAGTCAGTGATCCACCTGCAGGTGGAGTCAGGCACACCAAGCTGGGAGAGCTTCTCCTGAAGCAGAGCCGGGATGATGGTGTTGAAGGCAGAGCTGAAGTCCACAAACAGGATCCTGGCGTAGGTTCCTGCAGAGTCCAGGTGCCAGAGGATGTAGTGGAGGGCCAAGTTGACTGCATCGTCTACAGACGAACCTCAGATTGAAGAGGAACAATGCGCATTCCATCCTGTCCGTGGAACAATGGACCAGCTCTTCACTCTCGCAAGGATCCTGGGAGTATGCCCATCCGGTCTACATGTGTTTTCTGGATCTGGAGAAGGCGTATGACCGGGTCCCCCCGGAGATACTGTGGTAGGTGCTGCGGGAGTATGGGGTGAGGGGTTCCCTTGTCAGGGCTATCCAAACCCTGTACGTCCAAAGCAAAAGCTGTGTCCGTGTTCTCGGCAGTAAGTTGGACTCGTTCCAGTTGAGGGTTGGCCTCCACCTGGGCTGTGCTTTGTCACCAATCCTGTGTGTGATATTCATGGACAGGATATTGAGGTATAGTCGTGGTGGGGAGGGGTTGTGGTTCGGTCTAACAATATTTCATTAGACAACACAACCAATAGAGAAATAACACTGTATACCAACAGCGAGAGAAATTACAATATAATATGGTTGTGGCTGATGAAAATGTCCTAAAAGTTTTTGGAAGGCAGCCACAGAGTTTCTTCAATCCACCACAGCTGATACCGAACTAAAATATTAATTTGTGTGAAGTCACTCAAATTATTAAAACTGTAAAGATTAAAAGTTTCTAATTTCTGTATTGGTGTTTGATGGTAGTTTTTACTGTCAGTGTGTTCTTTGTGATGGTGTGTGTCGTCTCGATCAGGATTGTTCATAGTGTTTGGCGTTTTTTTTAACTGTTCGCACAGATTCATAATCCATGCCTTCGGTTTTATAATCCTTGCCTTCGGTTTTATAAACGTGAGCAAAGTTAGAAAGATATTCACAGATTTGAACTTCCAGGATCAACTACTCTATAGAGAAATGTTATTAAATTACAAACGACGCATCTTTCCTAACGTAGTAAGGTTAACAAAGAGCTACAAACTCATTTTCATCAAAACAAGCCGTCCTCCAACCTGGAGAAATAACATTGGTCTCTACGAGCGGTGAGACAGCAGTGAGATGAGTGCTTAGGGATCGTCTACAAACTACAACACTGACACAAAAATATTTAATAATTTAATGATTAAATAAGGTAGTGTCTCCAAACTTATTTTTTAAAAGTAAGTGCTGTAGTACAACTAGCAGGAGACAAGTTATAATTGAGGTAAGTTCGGAGACACTACCTTATTACCACTACCTAGAGTAATTGATCCCGGAAGTTCGAATCTGTGAATATCTTTCTAACTTTGTTCACGTTTATAAAACCGCTTATATTAGATTAGATTATGAATCCGTGCGAACAGTTTATAAAACCGAGGGAACGGATTTTTATTCTGTGTGCACGGTTTAGTTTTTTTTCTCAGCTGACCCCAGGGTATGGCTGTTACCTTTCCTCTAGTCTGTATTGACGACGTTTAATTTCCGGGATTGTTTAGGTGCCGCCGGAAATTCCGCCAGATGTCCCTCATGTCGGCCAGATGTCCATCAGGGTAAATCCAGACAGCTAGCTAGACTATCTGTCCAATCTGAGTTTTCTGTTGCATGACTAAAACAACTTTTGAACGTACACATGTTCCACCAAAACAAGTTCCTTCCTGAGGCTATTTTGCAGAGGCACTGTTGCTCCGTCCAAGGCTTAGCGCCACCCAAGACAATTGTGATTGCTTTAAAGAAATGCCAAAAAACCAGATCCCTTTTTTCTCCCATCCCGGAATGCTGTGTGGACTAGCCAGACCTTCCTTTGCAGCGCTGTGGAGGAAGGTCTGGCAATGTGAGACTACCTTTC
This sequence comes from Sander lucioperca, assembly GCF_008315115.2. NCBI lineage: Eukaryota > Metazoa > Chordata > Actinopteri > Perciformes > Percidae > Sander > Sander lucioperca. Next base: position 18,611,710 of record NC_050176.1, read on the forward strand.
CTCAGATGATTGTACTTAGCCATTAAAACCCAAGTGTATGCAACAATGAGATCATTTCTGACGTGGGCGATGGACAGGGACCCTAGATCATTTTAAGGACCAAATAAGTCATTGTTAGGGGACAGTTTCTGTCGCAATGCTCCTGTTCAGGCTGGAAGCAGATTAGCTATTTGCCGAGCTGGCTCTTCACCCTGTAAAATGGACAAAGTGTGTGTGTGTGTGTGTGTGTGTGTGTGTGTGTGTGTGTGTGTGTTCACAGGTTCATTCTTTTTGCAGTCTGCCTCCCCACTCCACTTCCTGTTCTATGACCAGCTTCCGTTTCAGTATTGTTAACAGAGCTGCTACACAGCGGCTGCTTCCCCTCGGCCAGACAACCAGCCTGCACAGCTTCCTGTGTGTGTGTGTGTGTGTGTGTGTGTGTGTGTGTGTGTGTTTTCTTGTATTAATGCGTCTTGCATCTTTGTGTGTTCATGGGTAGGCTATATATATATATATATATATATATATATATATATATATATATATATATATATATATAGTAGGGCTGTCAATCGATTAAAAAATTGAATCTAATTAATTACATACTCTGTGATTAATTAATCGAAATTAATCGCATACATAATTAACGGTGCCTGAACCAATACTTTTTAAGAAAGTAAAAAAAGAAAAGAAAAAAGAAGGGTACTAAACAACAGCCGGTGACGTTAAAGAACGGCTTGTTTATTGCTAGGCCATATGGTCAAAATTAAATGATTTAATAATAATGTATAACAATAACAATAACTTATTTCACTAGTAAATTGCTGTTGAACGACAAAAACAACCACCAGATGGGAAAAGGACATTTACAATAACTTCAAATGCACCACGAGGCTGTAGTTTACCAGTTTCATTGAACGCACCGTCTGTGTTGTTTTTCGACGGCAGCTGCAGATTGTTACATACCGGTGTTGAATCCTCTACAGTAAAACACAGTCAAACTTTACACCGTTTAGCGTTAGCTGTCAGCATTTTAACCGTGTTTAATCCAGCTACTCGCTAGCGGTAGGCTAACGTTAGCTGCTGTCAAGTATAGTGTTAACTAGTTAGCGGTAGGCTAACGTTAGCTGCTGTCGAGTATAGTGTTAACTAGTTAGCGGTAGGCTAACGTTAGCTGCTGTCAAGTATAGTGTTAACTAGTTAGCGGTAGGCTAACGTTAGCTGCTGTCAAGTATAGTGTTAACTAGTTAGCGGTAGGCTAACGTTAGCTGCTGTCAAGTATAGTGTTAACTAGTTAGCGGTAGGCTAACGTTAGCTGCTGTCGAGTATAGTGTTAACTAGCGTCCCGTGCAGCGGTGTTTGTGTTGTCTGTTTCAGAGCATCAGAGAGAAGTGCAGACATATCAGTGGCACCAGATTTCGGTAGCCAGGGTTGGCAGGAAGAAGATTTTTACAAGTAAATGTTCCAGTTAATGATCCAGGCAGCACATTCTCGTCTTCCTCCTTCAGTTTACAGTCCAATGGTGGCTAACGGCTCCGGGTCAAACGTCAATATGGAATGGATTAATCTGCGTTATTTTTTTTAAACGCGTTATTTTTTCTCAGATTAATTAATCGAAATTAATGCGTTATTTTGACAGCCCTAATATATATATATATATATATATATATATATATATATATACACTCACCTAAAGGATTATTAGGAACACCATACTAATACCGTGTTTGACCCTATCCTGTCAGTGTGGGCCAACATTTTTAAAGAATGCTTCCAGCACCTTGTTGAATCAATGACACAAAGAATTAAGGCAGTTCTGAAGGCGAAAGGGATCCCCCACACCATTGCACCACCACCAGCCTGCACAGTGGTAACAAGGCATGCCGGGTCCATGTTCTCATTCTGTTTACGCCAAATTCTGACTCTACCATCTGAATGTCTCAACAAAAATCGAGACTCATCAGACCAGGCAACATTTTTCCAGTCTTCAACTGTCCAATTTTGGTGAGCTCGTGCAAATTGTAGCCTCATTTTCCTATTTTTAGTGGAGATGAGTGGTACCCGGTGGGGTCTTCTGCTGGTGTAGCCCATCCGCCTCAAGGTTGTGCGTGTTGTGGCTTCACAAATGCTTTGCTGCATACCTCGGTTGTAACGAGTGGTTTTTTGAGTCAAAGTTGATCTTCTCTCAGCTTGAATCAGTCGGCCCATTCTCCTCTGACTTCTAGAATCAACAAGGCATTTTCGCCCACAGGACTGCCGATTCTTGATATTTTTCCTTTTTCAGAGCATTCTTTATAAACCCTAGAAATGGTTGTGCGTGAAAATCCCAGAAACTGAGCAGATTGTGAAATACTCAGACCAGCCCGTCTGGCACCAACAACCATGCCACGCTCAAAGTTGCTTAGATCACCTTTCGTTCCCATTCTGACATTCAGTTTGGAGTTCAGGAGATTGTCTTGACAAGGACCACACCCCAAAATGCATTGAAGCAGCTGCCATGTGATTGGTTGATTAGATAATTGCATTAACGAGAAATTTAACAGGTGTTCCTAATAATCCTTTAGGTGAGTGTGTATATATATATATATATATATATATATATATATATATATATATATATATATATAAGTGGGTCTGTTTTTGTGTGGGTTAAGTATTCTCAAATCCATGAACTGGCTAAGCAAAGATAAAACAATCCTGTGTTTTGTCTTTGTAGTGAGAAAGAGGAATACACTATTAGTATGTTCCTCTTTCACTCTTAAAACCATGCCTCTTATTTATAACAGCACAAGCAACAGCAAAGACAGAAAACAAGAAGCTAAAAGTTGAACGCCTCCTTTCAAGATCACTTCTCATCTGTATTACTTTGTTCAGTGAAACACAACATTGAATCATATTTAAAGTGTATTCCTTTGAAAGACATTTACAAAGCGCTTTGTTACAAAGCGGTCTTTCACGCTGACATAAAGAAATGTTCCTGGTAAAGTATGTGTGTGTGTGTGTGTGTGTGTGTGTGTGTGTGTGTGTGTGTGTGTGTGTGTGTGTGTGTGTGTGCGTGTGTGTGTGTGTGTGTGTGTGTGTGTATGTGTGTGTGCATGTGCTTGTGCGTGTGTGTGTGTGAGAGAGAGAGAGAGCAAAAAATGGGGCACTGCTGCCTGCAATGTAGCACTCAATACCAGAACGCTTGTATGATCAAAATCTTAAGATGATCTGTATTAAATCCTTTTAAACTGGACTAATGGCAGAATAACAGATACTTCACAGACAAGGCTTTCTAATAGGTTTGTTACTTCCTGACTGAGCCTCAAAAGCTGACTCATGTCAGATATTTCACACAAAAAAATACAATACCTTTACAATAGCCTTTAAGCTAATCTAAACCCTTAAACAGTGATGAGCGTAATATTTTGAGTTTGAAAATTCCATCTACATCTCCGCGAGCCGTAAATGTTACAGGTGCAAGTAAGAAAACTGGTTGAAGTTGTGCTTTTTGCAAATTGGTATTCAGAAAGTTTTCATATGTATGTGGTTCACACTCTTTACATCACTTGGCAGTATAACTGGCCAACTATTTCGCTCGGGAACTAAACTTAACTTTAATCAGCCAAGTCAATCATTAGACCTGCAGTTTCAAAGCAGGAAGGAAGTGAAAGCTTTCATTTCATCATAAAGGCCTTATGATGAAATGAAAGCAGTCAGCACATGACTTCTTCTTCTTCTTCTTCTTCTTCTTCTTAGGCCAAATGATGGCTCAGATATTTAGATTTTTTTATTCAATAAATGTATAATATAATGACTTTAAAACATTAAACATTTAGCCAAAACAGTCTGTTCTCTTAAATGTAGTATAGCCTATATATATAATTCAAAATAAACAGAGAAAGTTGGCTTACATATGAACATAACTTTAGTGCAGGTGGCTTCGGGTGACAGCAGCAGCTGAGTGTCTTAATGCAAGACTTTTCAGAGCAGCCCACAACAGCACGGACACAACAGACACTTACATGCGCCTTGGTTCTGGAGATCCACGTCTCCAACAGGAGCGCAAGACGCGTCTTGTGGAACCTCCCGGTGGTCTTCACAGCGACGAAGATGTCCTCCAGCTTCAGTTTCGGCTGGGTGACATGTGCAACTCCGGAGGCTGGGTGTCCTCCGTTCCCGCTGCTGCTGCTGCTGTTGATAGACGGATTCTGTGCGTCCGTGGCCGGGGATGGAGCCCGATGGATGGGGCGCGGAAGCACAAATGGTGACGGTTGCTTTGAGTTGAGTTTGGGAGGGCTGCTGGTGCGTAATTGAAAGTCCACGTAGAGGATGATGAAGATGGTGAGAATCAAAACGGGCAACCTTCGACGTATCCATTTCTTCTGCATGATAGAAATAAGTTATTTACATTCCATGAAGCGTGAAAACCATGTCATTGGTCCCCTCATATAAAAACCTCATGTGCATTAGTTTTGGTCTTTTCGTGGTGGTTCCTCCATCACCTCCCCGTCTTCCTTCTTCAAACTTTTTCATCGGTGTTCCTCATTAATCAATTTGCATGACTGTAGGAGACTTGGACTGGAGAGGTTTTATCAGAATAATTTAATAATCACTTTTTAGTATTTCGCATGTTTTAAAGAGGCACTACAGCAGCATGGCAATAAGACAGATTTTCCTCTCATTTTCTATGTAAACGCCGCTGTCACTCGGATATATTTGACTTTTGTCACAGTCGCAGCTCTGCCCACCCATTGTCACCAGTGTCAACCTACACGGAATCAAATGATGAGACTTCCTGGCTCAGATTTCAAAATAAACTACAACAGTGAAAATTATAGTATACTTCCGGTTATGAGCTGCCCTTTTATTTGAGAGTACTAAATTAAAAATGCACATGGAAATATGAGTAAATAGTAGGCTATATTTGACGAAGGAATTTCTTGTTTTTCTGACTCACAGCACACATTTCAAACCACCTAAATGCAGTATATTGCACTGGCTCCAACCTCTTGTACTTCACAAGCAATACTCACAATGACTACAGAGGTTGCAAACTTCAATGAGTTGTGTTTAACCAAAGAGTGATATATTTTATATATATATATATATATATATATATATATATATATATATATATATATATATATATATATATTCTAAGAATCCTGAAGAGATGAAACTCAGAAGAACCACAAAAAGAGAAAAGTATTTGGTAACACTTGAAGGTATCTACATAAGAGTGACATGACACTGTCATGAACACATGAACCCTAACGCTAACCCTAACCCTAACCATGACCATAACCATAACTTGTCATGACAAAAACCGAATGACACTTACTGACAGAAGCGTTATGTCATAAACGTTTATGACTTGTTTATAATGTTTATGACACGTTCATGACAGTGTCATGTCACTCTTATGTAGATACCTTCAAGTAAAGTGTAACCAAGTATTTTAATATATGTGAGAAAAGTCAGAAAAAAACAACTTCTGTAAGAGAATTGAAAATGTTATTATTGGTATCATCTCGTAAACCCTTTTCTCGCGACCTCTATCAGGGGTCTTGATCCCCAGATTGGAAACCAATGATAAATATGAAGAGCTGACAAAAATTCACCAAATAAGAATTCATCACAAACTATACACCAGACAACTTATCACACCCCACTGAGCCTGGTGTCATCTGTTCACTCAACCTGAAACAGCAAACCGCAGCAAAACACTCCGCCTTCTTCCTTCCTCCTCAGCGCTCAGAGTTTCTGTTACACCGCTCGCTGAGACGTTCAGCTGTACACAGAAACACTGCAAAGCTGCTGAATAAATGAGCTTTTTGCAAATAGAGGGTTTGATTCCAAAACACAAGTATACACTTCTTTGTTTTGGGGATCATTAAAGTTTTACCCTCCTGAAATGAATCTGTTTATATTTTACACTGATATCCTCAAAAACGTAACTGTTGTTAAAGCAAAAGCCCAAGGATGACTCATAATGTTAATGGTAGGTTTAGTGGCAATAAGCATCATGTCAGCAAACAGGCTTTTTTTGTTTTTCTAAAAATGGCCATCTTATTTTGAAAGGGAACTGTGTGTCAGGATCCAAACCCACAAGGCCAGTCTTGTCCATGGTGCACTAAAGGCGAAGGTTTGAGAACAGTTCTAACACTGATGTAGAGTCGTGAGTATATTTTTGGATGTGAGTTACTGTGAATTTTGTTTTAAGTATGAATGATCAAGAAAAATCAGGATACAATAAAATAAAGCCATTTTTTTTAGATGACACAACATTAATAATGATAAAGATGCAACAAGTAAAAGGAAAAATTACTGTCTGATGGATTAGGACTGGCAACTGTTGAAGTGTCCTTGAGCGAGTCCTCATGGGGAGTAAAATCAAAGTAAAACTGAACCTCGCAACTTTGCTTGGCTGGCTGCTTCAAATTAGACAGACCAACAAAAAGTCCAAGTGATCATTAAAGCAACGGGTTGGAAGCGGAATTGTCCATTACATTACATTGTCCAGTTCACTCGAACTACGGATCCACTACCCGATCTGGCAAACTTGCATAATGTAATGTAATAGACAATTCCGCTTCCAACCTGTAGGGGGACCGAAGTGGGAAAAGTTCTCTAGTGTTGCTTTAAAAAAAAGGGTTTATCCCCTGGGAATCAAGAATGTGTTCAACAAATTCAATGTCAATATTTTGTGTTCAAATTTTGCATTTTTGGCTTGAGGGTGATGCTGAAGGACATCTCATGGAGTTTCCAAAATGAAACAGGTGCATACTCTGCGCAGCATGAAAGTGCTATCTGTAAATTTAAAATCTGCCGATCAGATTTTAATATTCTTAGGATGGAATGGCACTCGTCGATCAGTCAACCACATCTTCTGTCAGCATCTAGTGGATGGATTGCCATGACATTTTGTACAGACATTCATGGACCCCAGATGATGTACATACTCTGGTGATACCCTAACTTCCTCTAGTGCCACCAGCAGGTCATCATTTTTATTTGTGCAATACTTTAGTTCATGACCAAATACCTGCAAAAATAATAACATTCCCATCAGTATCAGCTGTACTTTATGTTTAGTGCTAATTAGCAAATATTAGCATACTAAAATAGTGAGGGTTAACATAATGCATGCCAAACATTGGCATGCAAGCATTGACATTGTGAGCTTGTTAAAGGTGCTGTAGGTAGGATTGTGAAGATCCAGGACTTAGCCAAAAACTTTGAACATCGACAACTTCTCAGTCCCTCCCCCCTTTCTGCTGAAGCCCCAAACGGTCTCCTAAGCCCCTCCCCCCACAAGGGAGAATGAATGTGTGTGCATGAGCAGTAATTGATACGCAGTTAAACACCCCCCCTGGCCCTGATTGGTGCATCTGAACAGGGAGCTGTGGATTTTTGCAAATCGCACTACAGGCTGTAGGTGGTGCCAGAGGAGCCAGATTTGTTTTTTCATGTAGTTCTACTGGAACATAGGGTCAGTTTCAGCAAATATGACAGAAAGCTGGTTTTATAAGTCTTACCTACTGCACCTTTAACAGCTGGCATTAGCATTTAGCTTAAAGCACCGCTGTGCCCAAGTAAGTACAGCCTCACAGGGTTCAGGCCCGTAGACAGGGGGGGTTCAGGTGGTTCGAAAGCCCCCCCCCCCCCCACTGCCAAAGGTCCATGATTTTAGTTCTTTTTTTGTGAACTAGTTTTTGTTGTTGTTGTAATAAACAAGTGTCTTTTTAAATAACGATGGCCAATAATTAGAATCCCCTCAAATAAAAATGATCTACACCAAACTGAAGCCCTAATCTTGTTAAAAGCACCACTTCTGTAAATGTGTTAACTGGCATGCGACTTGTACACAAATTAGCAAACAAAAACACAAACAAAAATGAAGTATTTGAACCTCATAGTTAAATACAAAATGAGGGGGAAAATTGCTAAACGGTCAAATGTTTTGAAAAAAAGAACCCCCCCTTCCACTAGGCTGGCTACGGGCCTGGGGTTGCTAGTGTGGCTGCAGACTCTCTAGTCTTGTTGTATGATTTGTGTAGATGGAGAGAAGACAAAGCATAGTTTTTTCCAGTTGAGGAAAAGTGAGTAAAGACAGATCTATGATGCTGGTGCCTTTAGTACAAATGTGTCAAAGAAGGCAATGTATTTCACATGCAACTAACCGCAGATCTGCAAAGACGCATGCTGCATTACTCCACTGCATTCTGGTTTGCTTGTGCTGCAGCTGCTATCTCTCCCTGTATGACTGTTGAACGTCTGCATATCTATATATCTAATCAAATCCAATGTTAAGTGTTGCTGTTGGAGTGAGCTTTAAACAAATCTTTGCCATTAAATGAAATGATATCTGCCGTGGGAACATATAGACACAATGTAATTTCATCTACATTTGTTCAATGTAGAACTGAAGAAACATCAATGTTTCAGAGAGGACCCATTACCTGTACATGTTACCCAGCAGGTTGCCTCTTTAAGAGCTGCAGGTCTCTCTAAGCTGGTCTATAGTTTAATAGTGTGTCCATTGTCTGCTGTTCTCTGTGCTGCTGTCTCTGGAGACTGCCACCAAAGAGAGAAAGAGCTTGATACAATTAATTCACCTCAGACCCTCATCACCACCTTTGTTTATTGGTCCTTTCTCAGCGTTCTCGCCTTACATCCATCCCTCTATCCCTCCCTTTCTCTAGGTCTCTCTCGCTCCCTCTTCCACTGACCAGCTGCTTTCCTCTTCTCCACCCTCACCACTACTACCTGGCCCAGGGAGGACCAGCCCACTCCACCCCACCCATCCTGTTCCCGCAGGTAAACCAGAGACGCCCGAGGCACACCCTAGCTAGGAAAGGCCCAGGATCGCCTTACGGCCTAGCTGAAAAGGGCTCTTTCTAAAACAGTGAGTACATCACAGCCCCACTTTGAACAAAAAGGCCCAGGGAGTCAAGGGACCAGACCCCCTTTCAGGGCTTTGTCTGTCCACCTCCTCTAAGCTCTGACTCAGACAGAGACTTGGACTGCACTCAAGAACTGGGATTGGAGAAACATTACAGATACACAAGTGAGGAAGACATACGATCAAGGCCTGCAGGATATTTTATTGCATTTTCACGTCAGCCAAACTAAACATAAACTTTTAAAAACAGTTAAGGAAACCAGGATGGAAATAAGTCCCTGGCCCACGGCCCCAGTAAGCACTGATTTGACTTCTACATTAAATATATATTATATGTGTGCATGCGTGTGTGTTTTGGCTTACTGTAAGCACCTGAAAGCCCCCCTCTTAACCCTGTCGACTTGTTGTCCTCCAGGGTCCAAAATTAACACTTCTCTGGGTTTTTTTTTTCACCACTAAACCCAACTTATTACTTTTACACTTTTTTTCTGGAAGTAATGGTCAATAAACTTCACTTACATGGAATGATATCTAACGTTTGAGTTAAAAAGCTGAAATTGTGAACTATTTTGACTAATAGTTAAGATCAGAGGAAGGTATGTAGAAGTTTATTCAGGGTGTTTTTTTTTCAAATGCTGTAACATTGAATAAAACAACCAACATTCAATGACAGTAGTGAACTGATCCTTCATTTAACTTGTGCAGAGCATTGTATGGAACCATCCATGTTATTTTTGAGAAATTAGGTTGAAAGGAACCCAAATTTCGAATACATAGAAATTATGAAAACGGGTCAAATTTGACTCGAGGACAACAGAAGGGTTAACCTTCAATCTCTGGCTGAGCTGTTCCTGAAATACAGCAACAGTTCACGGAGCCCTGCACAGAATGACAGAAACATCAGAGACGACAGCAGACACCATATAACTCACATAATATTCATAAGTAACGATTCAAAATTTGGTATATTCTCCTTTTGTTAAACAAGCAAGAGCACTTAAAAAAGTAAGCAATTATTTTGTAGTTGGAACCCAATCTAAAAACGTTTCACGTTGTAATATCGCAGGAATCTTAGTAAGTAAAAATTGACACCTGATGAAATCTTTCATCAGGTGTCAACTTAAACCATATATTATCTATACAACTGTCACTGAATTAGTGGTCATAGCATTCCTGTCCCATCCAGATGTCTAGTTTGAATCCAGCTGTGAATAAAATGTGCACATATGGCAGCAAATTCACCACAGCTATTATTCACTTACAGCATTCACATGAGGTGGTTCACATAAGGCAGAAATGTTTTACCATGGACCATTTTTTTTTGGGGGGGGGTCCCTTTATTTTATAGAAACAGTGGATAGACAGGAAAGGAGGAGAGAGATGGGGGACGACACGCAGCAAAGGGCAGCAGGCCGGACTCAAACCCACGCCGCTGCAGGACCCAGCCAACACGGGGCGAACGCTCCCACTGGGCAAGCCAGAGGCCGCCCCAACATGGGCACCTGTTGTTGTTTGAATATGATTGAATATGGCCCAAAAGGGGTTAAGAGGACTAATGCATGCAATCATTTGAAAAACACTGGAGGTTTCACTGTATTCTTTATGGCAAAGAGAAGTGATGTGTGCTATGGGAAATGGTCAGCAGAGGGCGTTGCATATTCTCAAAATGTATACAGTCTCACAATATCACCCTATTGCTTTCAACTTTCTATAAACAGCTGGCTAAGTCTTTAATTTGAAAACAACTTCTCTCCACATAAGTGCATCAAATGCAACAACACGAATACTATGTATGAAAAAGAACTCTTAGATGTATTCATTATAACATCTAGTGCAACATATAAGCCTATGTCTCTCCTTATTGTTTATTGTTCCATTTCTAATAGAAGAATAGAATAGAATGCCTTTTATTGTCATTATACACATGTACAACAATATGTTTATTGTATGCACCAAACACAACAAGGCAAATGCCATGCAAGTGAAAACTTACTTTGGCAATAAATCTAATTCTGATTCTCATGTCAGCAATTTTGAAGACATGCATCATAAAACAAAGTGTATTGTCCCCCATCCATGTTGCTAAAACTGCTAATAAATGCTAAAATGCTGATAAATTCATCCATTCAATTAAATTCAATTATACTTTATTGTCCCCTTGGGGAAACTTTTCTTGGACTCCGGCGCTGAAACTTTAGCTGCACTTTGGTGTGGATTATTTTTCTCAGTGTGGCATTAGAACATTTATTTATGTATAGGGTCTGAACAATGTTTCCACCACGGCATATCACAAATGGTGACATTAGCATCAATGTAGCCTAGTCATCATCAGCCAAAGAAGACAATTAGAAATCAAAACAGTTACACAAAATCCCACAATGTATATAAAACAAAGAATAAATAAGCTAAATATCTAAACAAAAAATTAAAAAATAAACACATTGAATAAAAATTAATTAAAATAAGAACGGGTTGAAATCAAATTCTAAGTTCAGACACTGTTTTAAAAATGTTACCTTTTCTATTGTGTTTGTCAATATGCAGAGTTTATCAAATAAAAAAAATGCTTATGAAGTTCATAACAAAGGGCTATATATGACATTGCTGTTAAAATTTAAAAATGTGATAAATAAAATTCCATTCACCACCACTGAACTACTACCACTGTGAGAAAATGTGTTTCTTTGAAATTTGGGGGAACTGATCCTTTAAAGCCTTCTCCTGTCTGTCAGATATAACCGAGGGCAGAATTACCACAATAACAGGCTGGATGCTATTGCGGAAGTGCCAGAGACTGTTTGGGCCTTTTTATATACTGTCTATGGCTGTATCCATGGCTGTATCGTTCCCATGGTATCGTGACCCCTCCCCATCCAGGAAAAGCTTCAACACGAGCGGAGTCAACATGCGGCTCAGAAGCCACCCGAGGTGGTGAGAGGAGACACCACCAGAGATGGCCCAGGCGAATATCTCGGTGACGGAGAGCCAGTTCAGGTGTCCCGTCTGCTTGGACCTCCTGAAGAACCCGGTGGCCACCCCCTGCGGACACACCTACTGCATGTCGTGCATCAACAACTACTGGGACCAGGCGGCTTCGGGCCAGTTCAGCTGCCCGCAGTGCCGGGAGACGTTCAGCCCTCGGCCGGTGCTCCGGAGGAACACGGTGCTAGCCGAAGTCGTCGACAAACTCAAGCTGAGTGAAATGGTTATGGAGCCGGAGCTTTACATGGAGGGAGTCGGAGAAGTACCGTGCGACTTCTGCCCGGTGGAGAGCAAGCTGAGGGCGGTTAAGTCGTGTCTGGTTTGCCTGGCGTCTTTCTGCGAGCTCCACGTTCTGCCGCACCGGGAGGTTGGCACGCTGCGGCGGCACAAGCTGGTGGCCGCGGTGGAGTGCTTGGCGGAGCGGCTGTGCGCCCAGCACCGACTGGGTCTGGAGCCCGCGGGGAGCGGCTCTGAGGCGGAGGCCTCGGTGGAATGGAGCGGGGACTGCCTGCTGTGCGAGGCAGACCAGGAGGAAGTGCACAATGTGGACGCCCAGAGAGCCAGGAGACAGGTATAGAGACACACTTGAGGTTTCAAAATATATTACTAATTTTGGGCTCTCATACTTGACACTATCAGTTTTCAAAGTCTCTCTAGTGGAGGAGGGCTCCATAATCTGATCCTTAAATTATGTGTATTTTTTATGTCAGGGACGCACAGACGAATTTGATCCAAGAGTTTTCCAAATTCTCAAGTGGCAACATCTCTGACAATAACATTTACAGCTTTTAAAGGATCACCAGATACTAGAATAAAACACTTAAGCCCAGAGATTCTCACACGCTTTCTCGGTGGAACCCATACAGATATGTGTTAACAAACCTGATGTTGTGTATTACTTACTGATATGAGTCAAGTCAACCCAAACTAAATTGCTTTAAGAAACTGACATGGCCAATAAAGGACTTTAATCTAATTTAATTAAAAAACAATATCCCATCATGTCAAATCACATTTCTGTCATTAACTGTCAACCAGAAACAAACAGTTATCTGTCCTCTTTCAAAAAAGATCTCCCAGACATACCTAGAAATAGAAAGTGTTAGAAGATTGAATAATAAATGTTGATCAAACAAATGTGATGGCAAAATGCAGTCTGGGCTGACTCATATTCAGCTTTTTCTTGATACGTTTTGAGCCAGTTAAAATAAAGTTCATCATGCTAAACTAAGTCATCTTGACTTTTGTGCCCGAAGGTGGGAGAGACCTTGTTGTTGAATATTGTAAAAGTGCATCACACACAGTTAGGCCACTTACAGTAGACGGAAATCAAAATCCAATCAAACAACAGCAAAATTAATAAATAATTGTAGTAGACCAAATAAACCCCATAACAAATAATAATCAAAACCATTCAAAATTATGTTTGTATAATAGCATCTGTTTTTATTTTATGACTTGCAGCACCTTTTGCCACGCTTCAGACTAAATCTACAACTGTTATGTTAAACTTTAAACATTCTTGTTTAAAAGAAGTTTGTGCTGTCAGTATTTTTTAACAACTCTGTACTTTAAATATAAACCACAGGGGTGGAGTTGCCCCCCCCCCCCCCCAACCATCTTGTTGGTGATTGGCTGGAATGTGGTTTGTTGTATTTAAGTGCACAGCCTGTGCCTCTAGTGTTTGTTTGACGTTTACGACCCCTGTGTTGTCTCCCGTGACCGGGCTTTTTCACAGTGTATTCAGGGGGCAGGTAGCTAGCGGATCAAGGAGAGATGCCTACGATTTGAGACAAAAATGAAATTGAGCTGAAACCATGCAGGAACTCATAGTGCATCTTTAATAGATAAAACATCTACAGTGCATAACAAAATCATCACAGCTTTCACCTAATGGACAAACTAAACAAAAAAATGTATTTAAGAGAATGTAGTAGAGATGCTCCTCACAAATACCTGAATGTTGTCTATTAACTGTCTTTGTGTGTGTCAGCTCCAGCTCCAGGGATCTCAGAGGATGATTCAAGAAAGGACACAGAGTGGAGAGAGAAAGTTGGAGGAGTTTCAACAAAGCCTGGAGTCCCTCAAGGTGACACAGGCGCACACAAGCTTCCAAGAACAAAAAAAATATTATTTACAAGGGTTGCCACGATTCTCCAAATCCTCGATTTGATTAAATTTTAGATTCTAAGGTCACAGTTCTGAGACCTGATATCACGCGATACTTCCTGACGCTGAGACCGGCGGAAAAGTTGCAAGGGTGGTTTTTCCGCTCACAGGCGCTAGGGTGAAGCGAGACGATCACCATTCAACCCGGAAAAAGTCATTCCAATGACTCCGAAGCTGTTCAGTTAAGGTAAATTAAGCTAAAAAAAACTGCATAGTTCCCCTTTAATAATTGTGATTAATGATTGTGATCTTAACATTGAGCAAAGTGATTCATGCCGGTCATGCAACCTTATCATTATACATTACAGTACTGTATAGCATGTGCTATGTAAAGCACATAAGATAAATGGTTATATAGATTTGGCTTGATATTTTCACAACTGCCCGGGCAAAACATCAGGCTCACACACTCGCCTCTCTCTCTCTCTCTCTCTCTCTCTCTCTCTCACACACACTCACACACACACACACACACACACACACACACACACACACACACAAACACTCACTGCCTTACAGGAGCTGCTGTGTTAGTTTCCACTGCAAAGCTTATTTAAGTTCCAGTTTCTAAGCAACTCTTTTAGTCTTCCAGGAAGAGCCTTTTCTTCTCCCTTCCCTTGAGCCTCATCTCCATCCATCCTACTCGTGGCCGCTCTAGCTTCTCGGAAGACCACTGTATTAGCTCATTAAAACATCAGACGGAAATTGGCTTTTTATCAGATGTTGGTTTGTTATTTTGTCTACTGCTCAGATGACAGTGGTTCATTTGTGAACACAGCGACATGAAATGTGCACTGAGACTTTTATGCTTTATTTTAGTTAGTTTCGTTTTTCTGTAGAGAGTTACGTTGTCCCAGGATAGTCTAAATCAGTGGTTTAGACTAGTGGGGTCCGGAGACCCCCAGGGGTCCTTGAGGGGGTTCCAAGGGCTCCCCCGCAAAAAGGGAAATATTTCGTTTTCACTATAATTTCAGCCATAAATAACACAATAACAGAATGTATGACTATTTTGGTCATGGGTTCCATACACTTTCTGAAATATATCATCGAAAAGCAAAACTCCTATCAGATTGGTAAAAAATATTATCAAATGGGGCTCCGTGGTCTAATTTGTGTCAGTAAGGGGGTCCTTGGTGTGAAAAAGTTTGGGGACCACTGGTCTTAATGTCTTATATGAAAGTGTTTAGGCCTGCTAGAAATAGAATTTGGCAGCGCACTTCAGGCCCTCAATATAAACTTAGCACAAAAAGTAAGGACATTTGTGTTTGGTAGATTATTTCTCTGTGGTAACAATGCTTTTTGGCAATAAATCTTATACCGTTGGAAAGCCTGTTTAGTTCCCTTTCAAATGGTGCCCCATTTGAAAGGAACATGCATTTGTGGGATGAGCAGCAGCGCTGAGTATGTGGGTTACGCCCATGAAAAATTTGCCAAATCTTCTCTGCCAATGCCAAACAGCTTATTCTGCCATTGACTCGTTTGGTGTTTGAAGAAACAAGACATATTGGCAATTTAACAATTTATTCATTTCACAAACAGGAGCCTCAGTAGCATGTGGAAGAACCATACACAGCCACAACAGCCTGGCACCTCCTCCTCATGCTGGTCACCAGCCTGGTCACACACTGCTGTGGGATGGCATCCCATTCTTCAACCAGCATTTGTCGCAAGTCAGCCAACATGATTGTGTTGGTCATTCTGGCACGAACAGCACGCCCAAGCTGATCCCACAAGTGTTCAATGGGGTTGAGGTCAGGACTGCTGGCAGGCCATTCCATCCTCTCCACTCCCACATTCTGGAGGTAGTCTCTGATAAACCCCGCCCTGTAGGGGCGAGTGTTGTCATCTTGGAGGATAGAGTTCGGTCCCAGACTGTGGAGATATGGAATTGCCACTGGTTGCAGTATCTCATGACATGAAATGACAACTTTGATCAATCTAATATGATTCCTGTTGGTTGAAAGGGTACATAACACGTCTTTCTAAACTGTAAAACTATGAGATATCATTGATGACATATAGCTGAGAAGTATCAGTGGATTCACCTGTGCTTTATTGGTTGGAGTTTTTTCTTTTGCAGTACTTTGGCAGATGAGGTTGCCATTAAAGATTCACTGTTTCTTAGAAAGAGTTTTCTACAAGTTTGAATTCTCTGCTGCATGGTGTCTTTAAGTATTTACTGTGTTTTACTCTAACAACTGTGTGTGTGTGTGTGTGTGTGTGTGTGTGTGTGTGTGTGTGTGTGTGTGTGTGTGTGTGTGTGTGTTTCAGTTGTCAGTGTCGGCTGTTTTGGAGGACAGTGATTCTCTGTTTGCAGACATGGCACTCCGCCTGGAGAAAACCAAGGCAGAGGTAAGGGGCAGGGGCTAGAAGTACCAGTTGTAATGATACCAATAGATGTAGCAGATGGAGTGGTACTAGTCTATATCGACGACGTTTCATTTCCGGCGATTGTTCAGGTGCCGCCCCAAAATTCCGCCGGATGTCCCTAATTTTCAGCCGGATGTTCGTCACTTTCCGCTTTCTTTGCGTTGGCATTTTAAACTGCGGTCGATTTGTGAGGACTATGGTTAACTGCTCCTCAGATCTCTGCAGGGTAAATCCAGACAGCTAGCTAGACTATCTGTCCAATCTGAGTTTTCTGTTACACGACTAAAACAACCTTTGAACGTACACGTTCCACCAAAACAAGTTCCTTCCCGAGGCTATTTTGCAGCGGCATGTTTCTATCCCTTCCCAGAATGCTGTGTGGACTAGCCAGACCCTCCTCTGCAGCGCTGTGGAGGAAGGTCTGGCAATGCGAGACTAGAGTGGTAGTTATAATGGCAGGGATTCTCCTGGCAACCAGTATTAGCAGCAGTACTCAGAAGAGTAGCTGAAGTAGCCTTAGGCTGCGTTTAGACGACGACAGTCTCGCTAAAAACAGAAAAGTTTTTCCTTCTATGTTTTAAAAAGTTCCGTGTTTAGACTGCATTGTTCTGAATGGACTGCTGAGGTCCACCTGGGACTTTTACTAGTGCGAGGGGTATGTGGGAATGAGATAGCGCCGTTTCCTGTCTGGCTACACAGACACCAGTTTTGCTAGTTTTCACGGCGATGCTGGAGTCGCGTATTCAAAAGATTTCACTCTGGAACCCGGTTTCAAAAGTTTTCGTTTGTAGCCCCCCGAAACGCCAGTGGCGTGTAAACGAACGGCCAGAACGTAAAAATTCTTTTGCGTATTATGTTGAAAACGTTGCATTGTAAACGGCCTCTTAGAAGCAGTAGTTCCTGTATTAATTGTAGCACAAGTAATACACTTAAACAGCTCTGAGGAGGTTAATGGGAACTGTAGTTCCCATTGCTTACAAATAATGCATACAAAATAATCATTCTTATATGTTTGTTAAAATGACTGGAGTTGTTCCGTTCTGTCCAATGCACTTGTTCAAATCAATTCAGTTGATTTAAGAAGGGGACAGTGCAAATTAATAAAGCACATGATTTTACATGGGTTAAAAATGCCAGAATTAACCAAAAGGCTATTTTTTAAAATCTGTAGTCCTTTGGCTTTTTAAAGCTATAGTGCGTAGCTTCTGCAGCCCCCATGAGGAATTCTAAGTTATGACAACAAAACTGTTGGCGCGTCCACATGATGCAAGCCTTCCGTGACCGCGCACCCCCCCCCCCCTCAACGTAGTTCCTAGTAGCCAAGGAGGACACGGAGGATTAAAAAAACATGATGGACTCTTCAGAAGAGGTAATTATCTTCTCTTGAGTTTCTGTGCCCGAAAGCCGCCGGACGCCACAATCTTCTGAACATAGCCATACTGAGAAATACAGAGAGAGTTGTGTGGAGCTGATAGTCTTAATTAGCTTTGTAGCAACTCATTTGGCAATGGCTTGAATGTAACGGATGTTGATTAATATCAAAAAGTTACGGTAAGCTTTAGATTACAAAGAAACAAAAAAGAGAGCAAAGCAGAACTTAACACAAAACAAGACAAAGCACAGAAGCCAAAAGATTAGCAACAGAACGGTTTGATTCGTGCATCCATGCTGTACTTGTGTGCCGTTCAGGTTCGAGCGAGGCTGGAGGCAAGGGAGCGAGCGGTGGTTGGGAGGGCTGAACGAGACCTAGAGGTGCTGGAGAAAGACCTGGAGGAGCTGAGGAGGAGAGACGAGGAGATCAGTCAGCTTCTGCAAACAGAGGACACTGCCCATTTCCTACAGGTGAGACACAGTCATGACACATGAACCCTAACCATAGCTTGTCATGACAAAACCGAATGACACTAAAAGAAGTGTTATGTCATAAACGTTTATGACTTGTTTATAATGTTTATGACACGTTCGTGACAGTGTCATGTTACTCTTATGTAGATACCTTCAAGTAAAGTGTAACCTAAAGATGCGTCTCCATTTCCTCCCACTGTTGAAAAGTGAAGCCAAAATATCCCGGGCACTGGCATCTTGTAATTTCGAAACCATGTCTGTTCAGTAGTGAGTCAATCACAGGTGTCAATCATGACATTTCACCCCCTTTTTACAGCATCAAATAACTAAATAAAAACAAATTCATCACAAAAAAATTAGCACTTGAACAAACATCAGCATCAGCAAGAAAAGAAATTATCTTTGGAAAAAAATTGATTTGACGTGTACTTTGATTTTTTTTTTTAGTTTACTGCCGCCAGCCACCAGGGGCGATTGAGATGTTTTGGCTTCCCTTTTGTGAAGCTGTCAAGCCGTCCATCTTTATATACAGTCTATGTTTGGGAGCCCTTGTCACGTTTCAGATGTCTGAGTCCACCAAAGAGATATTTCCTATCCAAACTTCTCAATGGTTTGAGTTTAATAACTGATCAAATGTTCCATTGTTTCACCAAAACTAAAGGATCTTAGTACGGATGCTTGGTACGGATCTTAGAAGGGATCTGAGTACTTCTTCCACCACTGCACATTACCAAGTCTGCACATTAGCTCCATGTTTATTTGATAGGGACAAATGCTACCACATAGACATCAGAACAACACATCTCCAATGTACAGCATCACAGCATTTATAGCTATTGCCAATTTCGAATGCCCACCCCTAGAAGCTAATGGTATTTGGTATTCACCCATTACATCTAATGCATCCTGGAGGCCATAAGAAGTCACCAGAGTGCGTACTGCTCAGAGACATTAGCCTGTGTAGATGAAGGATGGAGGAGGAAGAAAGGATGTGAGAGGAGAATGAGTCAGCAGTGACCAGTGGAAAAAGACAGCGGCCACTTAAGTGCTATTTTCAAATTCAATTGTACAAGGAATTAAGGAAGGAGGAAGGGAGGGCTGTGGATGTTAAGTCAGGCTGTATTTTCCACTCTCTCTTTCTCAATTCAAAGAATTGGAAGTGCATCTTTTTTTTTTTTTCTATCTCCCCTGTTGAGCAGTGAGCACATAATACACTCCTCTCTGGGCCGCCATGTCGGTCTGAGTCTTCCTGTCTCTACTGCCAGTTGGTGGTCACTGAGCCTGTATTTAGTCAGGTTCCGTCTCTGCTTCGTGACTCTGACAGTATGCAGATACTCAGAGAGTTTATATTCTCTGTTTAGAGTCAAATAACAATGTAGTCTACTTTGTGTTTTTGTCTTTATTTCTCCAATGTTCTAAATATTAATCTTTTAAATGTCTCTCTCTCTCTCTCTCTCTCTCTCTCTCTCTCTCTCTCTCTCTCTCTCTCTCTCTCTCTCTCTCTCTCTCTCTCTCTGTATCGGCCCAGGTGGCTCCCCTGCTATGTGTCCCTCTTTCCACCAGTCTGCACTCTCGAGCCCTCAGCCTGCCCTCAGAGGGATTCAGCAGCGCCTGGGGAGCGCTGTGCCACCTCCGCAGCCGCATGGAGGAGGTCTGCAGGGAGGAAGTGGACAAGATCAGCCGCGCAGGTACAGCAGATGCCCTACAGGCAGGACAAAAGTCACTGAGGATATACTGAATACTAATAAATAGACTAAGTACTCAAACATGCAGACACAAGCTCCATAGGCAAATTTATAGATTGAGCGAATACAATTTAAAATACAGCAAATTCAGCATATATAAAGTAGGGCTGCACGATATGAGTAAAATATCTAATTTTGATTATTTTGACTGATGTTGCAATTGCGATATGATTCACGATATTGGAGGCAATGATCATTTTTGTATCATTATTGTCATTTCCATCAAAAAGAAATTCAATGATTATAGTGGGATTTTTGTGAGGATCTGTACAAAACAAAGATTTTTTTCTTTAGTCAGTTGGATAGGATTTATAGGCCGGGACGTCTCTGCAGCACCACAATACTTCATTCAGAGCGGTTTGACACATACTTTTCCTTTAACAAATATTGTGCCCCCACCCTGCGATTAGTCCATTTTGCGATTTGAATACATAGTTGCGATTAATTGTGCAGCCCTAATATAAAGTAGATTTAAATATAGAAAATGCCAAATGCGTACTCTCACATATGTATGCTCAGTTTCATAGTATGATTAATGTTTCTTTCCAGTTAATGACAACCACGTGTTGGGCGCAGAATGTGTAAAAGGTAAGCATTAGAAACATGATACACACACACACACACACACACACACACACACACACACACACACACACACACACACACACACACAAAAACGCCCTCTGTGACAGTGTCAGGTCTGAGGTGACCTATTTTTACCAGGCTGAAGGTTTTGACATGACATTTAACAATGCAAGGGACAGTGGATGTGTTAATTATTCATGCTGAAGAGGACAGGGCGATGTCTGATATAACGCTGTCTGGCTCATATCCAGCTCTGCCTTGTTCTAATCAGTTCAGTTTAGTTTAGTCTTGCTTTGCCAGACCTTCCTCCACAGTGCTGCTGAGGAGGGTCTGGCTAGTCCACACAGCATTCTGGGATGGGAGAGAAACGTGCTCTGGTTTAATGGCATGTCTTCAAACCAATCACAATCGTCTTGGGCGACGCTAAGCGCCGGATGAAGCCACGGTGCTTCTGCAAAATAGCCTCGGAAAGGAACTTGTTTTGGTGGAACGTGTACGTTCAAAGGTTGTTTTAGTCGTGTAACAGAAAACTCAGATTGGACAGATAGTCTAGCTAGCTGTCTGGATTTACCCTGCAGAGATCTGAGGAGCAGTTAACCGTAGTCCTTATAAATCCACCGGAGTTTAGAATTCCAACACCAAGAAAGCGGAAGGTGACAGACATCCAGCCCAAAGAGAGTGACATCCGGCCGAATTTCCAGTGGTACCTGAACAATCCCGAAAGTGGAACATCATGGATATAGACTAGGATTAGTTTAATTGGAAGCATTCAAATGCAATTAATTTCATTTAGTTTTTTGGAAGTATCTTAATGACAATCAACACTTCATGTTTTGTTATTATTAGCATTGTTGAGTTTAAAAATACTAATATATATATATATATATATATATATACTAAATACTATTCATATCCATTGTATTGAGGAGGTGCAGAGAATTTCAAACCTCAGCAAATACAACCAACACTATCGGCAGGGCATCATTCTACTCGGGGTAAGTGGAAAATGGTGGATTTATTTGTAATTTTTGGTGGACTGACCCTTTAACTCACACAAAGAGCTAGTTTTGGTTTTGTAAGCATGCTAACTAACCAGCAGCATTATTTTAGTTTATGTACCTCTTATAATTTATTTCTGTTGTACTGCTGCAACAACCAAATCCCTGGTTACTGTGCTTGTTCCTTCTTCCTTCCTTTTTTATCATTTCTGTCTCACTCATCCTCTCTTTTTCTTACTTTTTATTCCAATTCCTGTTGTTTCTCTCCCCCACCCTCTCACTCCAATTCAATGCATTTAATCCATTCCGTTTATTTAAAAGTATTAAATACCAGTTTCTGTGTCTTTCTCTCACGTGTCTCCTGTCAGCAGTGCCGGTGTTGTTCCCTCTGTCCTCTTTGTCACTGCAGCCGGCTGATCAGAGGATGAGGACAACTTTCCTCAGGTGTAAGTACCATGTCTATCCTCCAACCCATTCTACTTCTCAAACTTTCCACCTCATCATTACATTCCTTTCCTTCGTCCTTTCTCTTCTCTCCCCCTAGTGCACCAATTCAGAATGACCATCCTGCATGTCATTCATTTGCTTTCTCTCTTCTTCCTTTCGTTCTCTGACACTCTTTCCTTCTCCTTTTCTCCTTCTTCTTTCCATGCCTCGAGTTCCCCAGATAATGAGATTCCTGCTGGGAAATCTGAGAGCAGTGTGGATCCTCATCAATGATGGATGACAATCATACTGTATTTATGACATCCAGGTCCGTCATTAAAAGCCCGACCTTGTCCCGACAGAAACAAGCCAGCTGACAGGATGACAGCGTACCAACGCCTGATTGGCCATTAATAATTCATTTGGTCAGAGGAGGATTAAGGTTATGTGTGTAATTTATCCTCTCTGTGCCAAAATTTCTACGGGACGGCTTAACATCTGTCAGTGTCCCACTCAACTCTGGAACCCCAAACCCTCCAACGCTACTGATTTCAACCAAGTCTGGGTCAACAATTTTAAGTACTCTGATTCCACTTCTGCCATTAGTTTTGCAGGTTTGTAGTTGAACCAAAGTATTGGACAAATAAAAATGTTCTGACTGAATGATGGTGGGAGATGAGATGATAAGGTATAATCAAAGTTATCACAATTCATCCTAAGGGGAACATGAACCAAATTTCTATAGAAATCCATTCAATAGTTTTGTTGGACCGAAGTGGTGGATTTACAGACGGACCAACATTACCATCAAGCCATGCCACTAGTGTGACTAAAAATATTAAATCTTAATTAAATGATTATTTTAAATGACAATTACAAGTTCCCAAAGCCCAAGGCTACATCTTTAAATTGCTTCTTTTATAAACGTCTAGTTATCCAATTTACAATAATAACAAACAGCAAATATTTTTACATGTTTGCTTGCTTAAATGGCTACTGGTTAGTAAATTAATTTGATTTATGCCCAAAGTCACACATTTGTTTTACAGTCTTTACAGCAAATAAAAACCATCTATCCTTAGACCTTCAGTCTGGATAAGGAAGAAAACAAAAATTGATTATCAGCGTTGTCGTCAACTAAGTTTTGATCGATCACTGTGTTTAGGATTATTTTATATAGTTTGTGGTAGGATTTCATACTTTGGCGCCATCTGGTGGGAGTGTCAAGAACGCAAGATGAATGGGCTGAAAGCGACGCATGAAGTGCACCGATTTTTACTGAGACTGTCATTTTTGTCATCAACTAAGTTTTGATCGATCAGCGAATCGATTAAAAAAACGGATCCTTTCATTAATACCAGGTGAATCCGTTCGTGAGTAGAAGTCATTAAGCCGGCTGAATGACAGCCTACTCAAAACAAATGTCTCTCTTTGTACAATAAAGAGTATGTAGGTGTCTGACCCGCTATTTCTTTAAATTTCAGGAGTTTGGACACACAAATTTTGAAGATCAAAGCGAGGATTGTGGTTTAATATTGTTTTTTACAAACATGTTTATGCCACTGCAAAACTCTCTGCATGACTACTTTTCCAATCTAGCTGTTTGGGGAACTCTCTGATTAGTGATCAACAACCTTCAGTCCGTCCATCTCTCTTGTAGAATATTGTTTTTTCTTTGGGGCAGTAAAAATCTCAATTCCTGCCTCTTGACTCTTCTCTTTCAATTTCCTTGCTTTTCCAGTTTTATGTCATCTGTCCCTGGACCCTGACACAGCCCACCCTACTCTGCTTCTCCTGGAGAGGCCCCCGGGCGCCCACTGTGGCGAGGAGACCCGACCCTACCCCCCTCACCACCAGCGCTTTGATTCAGTGGCCCAGGTCCTGTGCAGGGAGGGCCAGTTTGGCGGTGCCAGCTACTGGGAGGTGGAGTGGAGGGGTGGGGGATGGGTCGACATTGGTGTCACCTATCGAGGTATCGGACGCAAAGGTGGCGGGAAACCCTGCCTGCTGGGGCGCAACGAGAACTCTTGGCGGCTAAGGTGTACACACGCGGGATACGCTGCCTGGCACGACAACCGTAAGACCACGGTGGCTGCACCGCCCTGCCCCAGGATCGGCGTGTTCCTGGAGCGTCAGAAAGGAGCGCTATCCTTCTACAGCGTATCGGACGCAGTGGTACTCCTGCACACCTTTCGTTGCCCGTTCTCTCAGCCGCTGTACCCAGCCTTCCGCCTGGACCTGGACTCCACCCTGCTCATCTGCCCCTACGAGGGAGGCAACGGAAACCTGACCTAACCTTTCCCCTCTTTCCTCATCCAGGACACCTCTACATTTAACTACTGCAAGAAAGTGCTGTTCACTCAACTTATTAATATGAAGACTAGAAAATTACTGAATCGCCAGACCTATCTCCACAGCGCTGTGGAGTAATTGCAGTTCTTCAAAGGTCCTATATCATGCTTATTTTTAGGTTCATACTTGTATTTGGGATTTTTACTAGAACAGGTTTACATGCTTTAATGTAAAAAAAAAACAAAAAAAAACCTGTATTCATTAGCGCCTGTCTCTTTAAGCCCCCCCCCCCCCCAAAAAAAAAAAGCCCTGTCTTCTCTGATTGGTGAGCCTTTCCGGGTCTTCCACATCTGCGCTCTCGCAGTCTCTGCACCGTCATTGCAGTCAAGGAATGACTCTAACGGCACTGTAGCGGCACTTTCTACGTTCTGACGGCTCGTTTAAAGGCACAGATTCTAAATACGGACTGTGTGCATTTATCTGTGGATGGAGCGTTTTGATACTTTCAAAGTATTATACAGCACCTCGACCTGCTTTATAATCAAAAAAGACATGGAAATCTCAGTTTTTATAATATGGCACCTTTAAACCAATCACAACCATCTTGGGCGTACCTAAGCTCCCGACGCAGCGACGGTGGCTCTGCAAAGACAAGTTCCTGTCTTGGGAAGGAAATTGTTGAGGTGGAACAGTAGCACTGAGCAAAATAACTGAATTTTCATTATTATATATTATTTAATTATACTATATAATATTTAGTAACTGGGACTACCGACAGCAGATTCTTTTCTTTATCAACCTCACTGCCATGTGACATGGAATTGTAAGCTGCTAAAGTGACCTTAGCTTCAGATTTAGACTAATTAAAGGCCATATTGTAGCAGATGGTCTTTCTTTGGGTCATGACTGTCATGCCATTTCAGGTCATTTTATTTTATCCAGGTGAGTTTTTGTTTACACCACATTACAGGTCTGTCTTTAGAGTAGACTACCATGAATTAAAGAAATAGCTTGATATTTGGGAAATTTGGGAGTTAGATGAGACGATTGATACCACTTTACTGTCTGCGCCAAAGGTAACAAAATCCACTGTCCTCTGCACCTCTGTGTGGAAAACCACAACTGTCATTCTTTTTACACTTTGGTTTGTGTAAAGATATTTAAACCATGTATAAATGTCTGTTAGCTTCAGAGGCGCTGGTAGCCAGATTTTGTTACCTTTTGGACAGAGCCACGCTAGCTGTTTCCCCCTGTTTCACGTCTCTGTGCTAAGCTAAGCTAACCTGCTGCAGGCGATGGCTTCATATGTATTGTGAAAACATGGGAATGAAATAGATTTTCTCATCGAACTCTTGGCAAAAAAAATGAAGGGTAATTCCCCAAAAAGTCAAACTATTACTTTAATGCTGCATTAACATCGCAGGTCTTCTTCATTCGCAATTTCAAATGTCTATTAATGTGATTTTTTTTTTATTTTTTTTTTTCTCCCAAGGACCATGATATCTGTGTAAGTATATAACTAATATTCAGTAATAATACATGATTACATATTTTAAAGTGATGTTTTTAAAGGCACACCATCAATCATGTGTACTTGGCATGCTTCCAAATCAAATCCTTTTGCATGCTTCCAAATCCAATCCTAATTTTATCTAATCACCAATCATAGCTTATCAAGTCAAGTCTAACCTCATATCCATTCAAGGTAAGATTTGAAAAACTGACTTTCTGCAACTTCAAACTCTTAACATGGATAAGAGAACATTAGATGGGTGTTGAATAAGAAGAAACATCAGAATCAGAACTTGAACATTTTATTTAAGTCTGCAACTTTTTTGCCCTTTGATTGTAGAATTACAATAGCCTGGAAATCCAGACCCAAATCCGATATCTTAAGGGTCTGGCATTGAGTAATGAAAATGGCCCAACTTGAGGGGCGGCACCAAGCATGCATTTGAAAATCTCATTGCACGCAATTGGATAACACTACAACCAATCACAAAAATACACAGGATGACGTATCCAGAGCCCCATACGCTTACTACCAGCGGAGCTAACTGGTAGATTAAACTGTCGTCATCTGTTTAGTTCACCTCTGACCCGCCTATATCAGATACACCGATGTGATTGGTGCAGCTCGGCTACAAGGCCATAGTTAATGAGCATCATTACTGAATGCCAGAGTGACTCACTGAGCAAATTCAAATTGTGCTCTCGTGAGAACTCTGGATTTCCAGGGTAGCATTACAATGGACCAGGATCTACTTGGCATGCTAATTGTACCACAGTTTCCAAATGTCAAAGTGCCCTTGCCTTCCATTTGAATGGATGCCATACTGTAGCCACAGTTTTTCTTTGATTATGGGAATGTTTTTCTTTGCCTCGTTGAAGTTTTGTTTTTAAATGGCGCTATTCCAGATGATTGTGATCACTTGACCGAGCACTGTGTGAGGCCTTTAAACCAAACTGTCTGTGGAATGGGAAAGGATCGACTATTTTAATTCCAAAGACACAACAAGAAGGGTACATAGAATCTAATTATTACATGTAACTTTGTTTGAGGGCATGTGTAAAAAGTAGTCTAAAAAAATAAAAGCTTTATTAAACAGGAAATGTATTTAAAATAACGGCAAACCTAAAAGGTGTTGCGTCTATGCTACGTAATACCTCGGAAGTTAAATTCAACACATGCGATTCTGAAAAATTATATTTCTGAATTTGCAGGTCTTGTAGGTCAATTCAAAGTAAGAAACATGAAGTGCATTATTCCATAAGCTGTAGAACATTAACAGAAGTGCTGGTCTGTAAAATCATGTAGCATTTTCTCAATCTGTTTACTCAATGTGGTTCTGTTCTTAATGTCATTGTAAAATATGTTGTAATTGTCTGAATGTTGCTTTTTCCAGGATGAGTTTGTTCCATTTGGCTCACAATAAACTGATCCATGGAGATCTGAACTGGCTGTCTGAGGCTATTTTATATTACGAACTGAAAATATGAGTACACATTAACAAGAATTTATACAAGAGGAGTTGTTACCACAGATAAATACTGCCTTTGTTATGCAGGTTGAAGTTGTAGCGTAGGCTATATCTAGTGATTGGTGGCAGGATGTACAGTTTCAGACTGTTAATTTGCACAATAATGACATTTAAAGATTTCCCTTGCCTTAACTTAGCACCCAAAAAACAAGACAGGATTTCACTTGTAGAGGACTTCCATCTTCCACATTTATGTTTTTATACTGACAAATATTTGTTGTGCTGTAGTTTAACATCTTATCTATTGTCCAAAAACCTTGTTAATATCTTTTTTTTGTTCTCCGTTAATGTAACCCTTATTTAAAGACAATCAACTCAGATAATTCATTTTTAAATGACAAAATCTTTCTCTTTTCACAATCACATTTTGAGAAACTGAGATAGTGCCTAATGGGTGATAGCATTTCTGTTTTTAGAGCCTACTGCAGCACTTTACAAAGCTCGATTACACAATAGAAAACTGGTTGTGTTAAACATTTAAGTGGCATTTAAGATACACTGATTATTTCAGCTCTGTCCACTCCAACAGAATCCTGTGTGTAAATGTGTTTTGTCTTTTATTTGACAGTCAGTGGAGGGAGACAGGAAACACGGGGAGGGAGGGGTATGACCATACAGTCTATGGGTATGACATGCAACAAAGGCCCCTCCCGGCCGGGAATCAAACCGTGGATTACAGTGTGGTTATGTGGTATGCACCTTAGATCATTTGACATCAAAATAATTGATGAAAATAAAGGATTTGGAACTCAATTAATTACCTTTTGCCAAGGTTTGTCTGAGGGGAGGCCCACAGTCTCCGACTATGTACGAGAGTATATATTTTTTTATTTAAAGTTTGGTTTGTCAAAAATTCCTCAGTCCCACCTCAAAAGTAGGCTAAGTAGCCTAAATTAGTAAAGCTTATTTCTAGAGCACATTTCAGCACAGCTTAAGCTAACCACAGTGCTGTACAAAGAAGCAATAAGGTTCTGTATAAAATAACTCTGAAATATAGATATATAAAATAGAAAGAAAAACACAAATGTGTTTGTTTTTGGGACGGAGTTGCTTCAGCCTGGTCTGCCCATAGACAGTATATAAACGGGTGTGCCTCAAGTTTTTCTGCCTTAGAGTCTTAACTGAGGGAACAAAAATACCCTTTTCGCCCTGTGGAAGTCTTATCACCTGACCCCAGTGAACGTAAACAGATGTCATATGATTTGCGGTTAATTTTCCAACATGGCGGCCAGGTCGCAGCAGCTGGCTGCTGCTCTCCTGTCCCTCCTCTGCGGGGTTTCATGTTTTCCTCTCGGCCAGGAAACCAAACAGACCCTCACCTGCGGATACGAGGTCAGCTGCCTTTACTTTTCTGCCGTTTTAATTTGTGTGTTTTAGTTGTTAAGCATCCGTTAGCTAAAAGCTAACGAGTTTTTCTTTCCAAGTTCTTTCTGTTTTACTCTTCCGCCTTTTTGTTTTGTCAGTTTGTATGAGGAACTGAGATTATATCGACAATGTGAACATACAGAGTATTTATTTCTCCTTATGTTTTAATAGTATGCCTCTACTTACTTTCTGCCTTCCCTATCAATAGAGTAATGTAGTCCAGTGCTTTGGATCTAGATGTGTCCTTAATGTGTGTGTGTGTGTGTGTGTGTGTGTGTGTGTGTGTGTGTGTGTGTGTGTGTGTGTGTGTGTGTGTGTGTGTGTGTGTGTTTGTGTGTGTGTGTGTGTGTTTGTGTGTGTGTGTGTGTGTGTGTGTGTTTGTTTGTGTGTGTTTGTATGTGTGTAGTCATGTCATGCCACCAAGCCCAACATGCTGAATGTCCACCTGGTCCCTCACACACACGATGACGTCGGCTGGCTCAAGACTGTTGACCAGTACTACTATGGAGGTCAGTCTGACACACACACACACACACACACACACACACACACAGATTAAATATGCAATGCAAGATATATCGACTCAATATCATTATCGCAATATCGAAAGTGTCGCAATAAGTATGCAATATTTTGTTGATTTTGTGGAGCGCTGCGTCCCGTCCGTTGGCTGTGTGGCTTAGTTGTGTTTGATGTAGAGCTTGAAACGCTATAATGATCCTGTTTCATTGGCCAGTTACCGTGCCACTTGCACATATTAGTGCACGTCAGCGCACGGGTCCACTACGTGACAAACCCTATGGAGCGTACCACGTGTGCATATTTCAACAGAGTGACAGTGTAAGTGAAGAAATAGCAAATGGAACGAATCAGAGAAGCGAAAGTAAAGTTGTGTCCTGTTCTCTTTATTTATTTTATACTGTCCAACCAGTAAAACATGTCCTGTTCTGTAGACATGGTCCTTATTTATTTATTCATGTTGGACCAGCCCAATATGACTGTCAGTAGACATAAACCTGTGTTGTAAGAACACTCCCAGGTCTCTTGTTGATGAAGCCAGCTGCTGTCTAGTAAAACACTGTAATAACAGTTTGATAGTTTTAGTGCATCACATGTCTTTTTACAGTGAGAGCGGCCGTGTGCTTTGCAGGTGACCATCATCTGTTCTTGACCAGTGTGTGGTTATGTAAGCAGAGATCATCTGCACTTTACATGATCGATAACGTGTACTATGTGTATGGGGAGGGATGTGGATTAAGACAAACTTTCATCTATTCTTCATTTATTTTATTGCAACATTGCAGCTTATGCCCAGGGGTTATACGGTTAAAAAACAATGTAATTTAATTAAGAAAACAGATTCTGTTTCTAAATTGTGTCGTTGCCATGATATCATCTGTACACTGGTGTTCTTTACTTCAACCTATATTTGCAAACCTATGTTTACCTAGGCTAAACAAAGTATTTTTACAAATGTGTGTGTGTAGATCGTAACGACATTCAGCATGCGGGTGTGCAGTACATCCTGGACTCAGTGGTGGATCAGCTGTTGAAGAATCCTGACAGGAGGTTTATCTACGTGGAGACGGCGTTCTTCTACCGCTGGTGGAAACAGCAGAGCTCCAGCATGCAGCAGACAGTCAAACAGCTGGTTAATGAAGGTGCATGAACGCTGTACGTTAGGGCTGGGTATCGTCATTGATTTTCCGAATCGATTCCGATTCACAAGGTCCCAATCGATTTTATTCCCGGTTCAATTCTGATTCCCGATTAAATTACATTTTATTTTCGATTCAATATCAATTAGGTTAGGAACATGTCAGTTACAATGCCAATTTAGCTTGGATATAAAGGAGATTCTACAATTGTACAAGGTTCCCTCTAACCTGGTGAATTATTAAAAGTATCAATGTTTACATTAAGAACTGACCCCAAACCAGTTACATTAATGTACTTTTTATTTAACATGAACACACAAAGTGCTGCTCTACAGACTTTACAGTCAGTGAGTATTGACTGACATTTCATTCAGATATATTGAGGTGAGAGTCCCAGGGACACCTTTGAAAATGACCATGCCAGTTTTTCCCTCAACAAAATGTAGCCTATCTTTGAAGGGGTTATTTAAAGTGCTCATATTATGCTTTTTGGCTTTTTCCCTTTCCTTCATTGTGTTATATATCTTTTTTTGTGCACGTTATAGGTTTACAAAGTGAAATAGCCCAAAGTCCACCCCAAAGGGACTTACCATCTCCAACAGAAAACACTGTTCACAAACTGCTCCAAACAGCTCTATTGTAGTCCAGCCTTTACTTCCGTGATGAACGTGCGTCACTTTGTAACACACGTTATAATGCTCGCCTAGCTGCTAGCATGGCACGCCCTCATACTCTGCTTCTGACTGGCTAGTAGTCCTTACCTAGCTACTACGCATGTGCGACTCCCAACAAAGATGGAACAGAAGTGAGATGCCTCACTCTGTAGCTAAAACAGAGCGCTCAACACACAGGGTGAAAAGAGGAGCTGCAGCAATGTGCAGTATAACAAAAATATGGTGTTTTTTGAAAATTAAACCACATAAACCTATTCTGGTACAACCTCTAAATACAATTATGAACCTGAAAATGAGCATAATATGAGTACTTTAACCCGTTTCCCGACCAGCTATGGTAGCATGGCATAGTTGGTACCAATGGACTCCTTAGGTCTTATAGTTTCATATGATACAGACCGAGATTGATTCTTGGATGTTATGAATCGATATTGCATCGTTCAAATGAAAATCGATTTAAATCGGAAAATAAATGGGTTTTTTTTAAACCAGCCCTACTGTATATTTACATTTCCACTGGAAGGGTTTCATAACCTCATGCTGCTTTCCCCCCCGCCCTTCCTCCAGGCCGTCTGGAGTTTGTGAACGGCGGCTGGTGCATGAGTGACGAGGCCACCACCCACTACAGCGCCGTCATCGACCAGATGACCATGGGCCTGAGGTTCCTCAACGAGACTTTTGGGCCTTGTGGTCGCCCCCGTGTCGCCTGGCACATTGACCCCTTTGGCCACGCCCGCGAACACGCCTCCATGTTTGCGCAGGTAGTTCATCTTAAAGGAATGGTTTGACATTTCACGAAATACACGTCACTCTCGGCAAGAGTTAGATTAGAAAAAGGTTTTGAAGTATTTGTATTTATTTATTTGTTTATTTATTTCGAGCATGTAAAAGTCAACATAAAAAAGACAACAGCAGTTGTTGAAAACATAAGGTTTTAAAGGTTAAACAAGAGAAAGATTACATAATTAATTTAATTATAGAATGTCCTTGATTTACATGCACGAAAACGAATAAGAAGAAAAAACTTGTTAGTTTATTTTGTTGTTGTTTGTTTAGTAAGTTATTTTTTTTGGGGGGGGGAGGGTTGGGGGAGTAATGTGCTGGACCATTTCTTGGCTGGGTGCAGTGACTTCCTAGAGTCCTGTGGGCTTGCTTTGCAACCAACGGAGACTTCAGGAACACTGAACACAGTTTAAACAAAAAAGTAAACAAAATGTATTGTGTGAATTATATGAGCTTTTTGAGCTTTTAAAGGTGCTCTAAGCGATGTCACGCGTTTATTTAGGCTACAACATTTTTTGTCACATCATCTCATCGCAAACTTCTCCTCACTATCTGCGAGCTGCCTGTCCCCTGAACACACTGTGAAAAAACGCGGTCTCTGTAGACAGCCCAGGCTCCACAAACGGCAACAAAAACAAACTGTGCCAACCTGCACCACCAAACATAACAAACAGTCTTCCAGCCAATAACTGACAAACAGGATTTGGGGGTGGGGGTTGGGGGGTTAGTGCGCGGAAGCACGGAAGGGAGGGGGAGGAGACGGGATGAGGAGGAGGGAGGGGCGAGCTAGCTTCCGTTTTGTTTGACAATACTTCGAACGTCAACAAGAAGTGACGTCATCCAACATCGCTTGGATTTTGTTGCCTTCAGACAGAGCTAGGCTAGCTCTTTCCTCTTGCCCCTCTTGAAGTTTTTATGCTGAGCTGAGTCTGTAGCTTCATATCTTCAGAATTTTAACAATCTTCTCATTTAACTCTCAAGCAAGGAAACAATTAAGCTTATTTCCCACAATTTGAAACAATTCCTTTAAGACATATGTTGACAATCTGTGACAAGCCAATATTCGCCCCTGAGCTTTAGACCAACTGTTTCCGGCGTGTGTTGTTCCAGATGGGGTACGACGGCTTCTTCTTTGGTCGTCTGGACTACCAGGACCGGGCTCGCAGGATGGTGAAGAGGGAGCAGGAGCTTCTGTGGAGGGCCTCCAACAGCCTCACACCCCCCATGGCTGACCTCTTCACCGGTAACAAAACTCTCACAGGCAGCAGTACATTTTAACCACAATGTGTTATTGTGTCGTGCCGTCCCGACTCTCTAAAGTTTCTGTCTTCCTGAAGGAGTATTTAAACTTCTGCTGGAGGCGTTAAGTTTATCTGAACCTTAAAAGGCCCAGACACAGAGACCAGACAGCCAGTCTGGGCAGAAAAGGACCAGACTGCCTTTTTGGCAGAAAAGGCAGTTGGACTGATCAGTCTCCCCGAGTTGGTCAAAAAAGTGCCTCGGAACACACCAAAGCGACGAGACGTAATACGTCTCCATAACAGCAGGCGGCGCTCAACTGTATTGTCGCCCAAAAATGAAAACCGGCACCTGATTGGACGGACGCGTCACGTGGGTCTGGTTTCTCCGGAAATTCAAAGACAGACTGTCATGGCGGCTTGTTCAGAATACGATCTCATATTGTACTAAAATAGTTCTGAAAACATTTTAAGTGAGAAATAGGCCACGCAGTTGCTGAATCTGAAGTCTTCATTTCAGATCAACAAAGGTCAGTTTTAAAGATTTTCGTCAGATTTTGAGAGACTCTAGTCACGCTCATTCCGCTCCCCGTTTCCGGGTTAGCACTCTACCAATCAGATGGGTCATTTGAGTCCGACTGCCGGCAGTGCCTGCCCCGCCGATTACACATGTCAAATCGGCCAAAATGAAGGATGACGGCCCCTCGGACAGACGACGGCACGGAACACACCGAACAGACTCGAGTCACTGACCTCACCAGACTGTCCGACGGCCGATTATCGGCTCGGTGTGTAGTAGGCTTAAGGTAAACAAAGATATTTCCGCCGCCCAATAATCTCAACACAGACAAAATGCGTTATGTGTTTACTTCCTTTATGGCCTTGGCAGGTTGAGGCAGCACTGTCTTATTATACAGCTGCTACATCTCCCATCATCTATGGAGGCACAAAGTTGAATTATTCCTCTGCCTAAAAAGGTTATGAGGTTATGTTGGACACTGACCTGAATGACATCTGGGTACCATTGTCTCAACTTACATTAGCATGAGTTCATAAGCTGGAAATTCCACAACACTTTTCAGTGTCATATTTGTACTCTTGGGGTCCATTAGAATAGGTTTACATGCTTTAATGTTCCAAAAACATATTCTGTTTCTCATACTGCCCATTGCTGCAGCGCCTCCACCTGAAACGCTCTGTCTGAGCTCTTGGCCCGTGTTCCCAAAAAGCCCAGTCTGCTCTGATTGCTCAGCTTCTCAATCAGTGACATCACTAATTGAGGAATTTCAAACAGGAATGTGGGCGAGGCGTTTTTAGGCAGTTCAGAAAAAGTTAAGTGAAATGTGGTTTTTGATTCTTTATACATCTATTACATACACAAAAAAAACTATAACACACTAAAAGATGGGTAAAATCCAAAAAAGCCGAATAGTGGCTCTTCAAAGGGTCAGTTCACTCAAAGTATAAAAATAAATGTTTTTTCATATTTTATTTGGGGTGTGTGACTCAGTCTGTGTTTTTTGTCATTTGTTTGAGCCGTCCATTTAACCTTTGCCCCCCCACCCGTTAGGGATCCTTCCCAACGGGTACAACCCTCCCGAGGGCTTCTGCTGGGACCAGTCCTGTGACGATCCACCAATCAGAGACGACCCTGACCTGGAAGACTATAATGTCGATGATGTGGTGAAGCGCTTCCTCACCATCGCCAACAGTCAGGTAATACACACACACATACACACACACACACACACACACACACACACACACACACACACACACACAAATATACCCACCTAAACATAAACACACCATATCTTGCAGGTGAGTGTGTAAAGGATATGATCACTAATGACAAGGTCACTGTACACAAGTATGTGTACTTAAACAAATAATTTGAAAAGAAATGTTATTATTATTATTGGTTTTGTTTTTTTACAAGTTATTTTTTTATTACAAGCTACATCAATTAACAACCTGAAGCCAAAACATATAACATAACATAGGACAAGCTCACTCTACACAATTATGTGTGTAATTTGAAAAGAAATGTTAATTCTTGAAGTACAAGCTAACAA
The DNA here is from genome assembly GCF_008315115.2 of Sander lucioperca. Taxonomy (NCBI): domain Eukaryota; kingdom Metazoa; phylum Chordata; class Actinopteri; order Perciformes; family Percidae; genus Sander; species Sander lucioperca. The sequence goes on from NC_050176.1 coordinate 18,646,822, forward strand.
GCTAACACCAATAAATACAATGACACAAGGACTGTCAGCAGACGTCAGCATGTTAGAAGATGCTGTTGTGTATTTTCTTAGGCCGATTTGTTGAATCAAAGAATCCTCCCGTCTCCCTGCCTAAGCAAATCCACAACAAAGTGGCGTCCAAAACGAGGGTTGGAAAGGGCCTGAGCCGATGACCAGCAGGGAGGACACAGACATTTACCACATAGAAAGAGTGCACTCAAACAAGATAAGCAGTTTTGCTTATTTTAGTAAGACTCTGTGTGAGGAAAGGATGCTGGGTCCTCTCTCACGGTCAAGCTTTCAAAGTTCACCAAAAAAGAACCTAAAAAGTAACGATTAAAGTTTACATCAAGGTATTGTGGAGACGAGAGAGTATCGGCATTTCATTTGACAAAAAAAGTAATTAGGCCTTTATTGACCGGACAATACTGAGCCTTTATCCCTTGTGTTGACTTCCATTCGACCATGTACTTGTCGTCCTGAAAATCAACACTTTTTCTGACGTTTTCGTCTCTTTTATCGACACTTGACGTTTAACGCTTCTTTTCGCTACCATGTATAAACATCATTAACACCAACTTATTACCAGTTTTACATTTACTACATTTTTGGAATTCATGGTCAATAAACCACATTTATAGGAAATTATACCTAATTCTTGAGTTAAAAAAGCAGAAATTATGAGCTATTTAGACTCATATTAAATGAAGGATAATCACAGAAGGGTATATGTCAACGTTCAGTCTGGTATTGAAACTTTTTTATTTTTTTATTTAATGCAATTTTTTATTTTTATAAAACACCCAAAAGTCAATGAAAGTAGAGATCCTATCTTTTGTTGTATTTGCGAAGCGCGATGTGTGGAATCATCCATGTTATTTTTGGGTAATTAAAATTAGGTAGTTAAAAGGAAACCCATATTTCTGATATAGACATTTTGAAAAACGGGTCAAATTTGACCCCAAGACAACACAAGGGTTATACATGGGGCGCACGCTAAAAATACTCATATTACATCATTCTCATGTGTTTGTTGCATCTTTGAAACCATTAATTCTCCTCTTATTTTTCTCTCTCAGGCTATGGTGTATAAGACCAACCACATTATCATGACCATGGGCTCCGACTTTCAGTATGAGAACGCCAACCTGTGGTACAAGAACCTGGACAAGCTGATCCGCTATGTCAACGGCCAGCAGGCCAATGGCAGCAAAGTCAACGTGCTCTACTCTACCCCGTCCTGTTACCTCCAGGAGCTGCACCGCGCTAACCTCACCTGGTAGTGTCAACTTTAAATAAGTTTTGTTAGTGATAATGCCAGAATTATACCCATAGTAGTCTCGCATTGCCAGACCTTCCTCCACAGTGCTGCGGAGGAAGGTCTGGCTAGTCCACACAGCATTCCGGGATGGGAGAAAAACGTGCTCTGGTTGATTGGCATTTCTTTAAACCAATCACAATCGTCTTGGGCGGAGCTAGGCGCCAGACTCAATGACGGTGCCCCAGAAAAATAGGCTCTGGAAGGAACTTGTTTTGGTGGAACATGTGTACGTTCAAAAGTTGTTTTAGTCGTGCGAGAGAAAACTCAGATTGGACAGATAGTCTAGCTAGCTGTCTGGATTTACCCTGCAGAGATCTGAGGAGCAGTTAACCATAGTCCTCATAAATCCACCAGAGTTTAAAATTACAACACAAAGAAAGCGGAAGGTGACGGACATCTGGCCGAAAATGAGGGACATCGGCAGAATTTTCCGGCGGCACCTTAGCAATCCCGGAAATGAAACATCGTCGATATAGACTATAACCATAATGACAGAATAAAGAGCGAGTTGACACCAGACCCTTCTCAGTTGTAACTGAGAGTGGGTCTGGGGAAGGTTCATTAACAGCTCATTTCCAAAGGGGCGTCACCAACAGACGCCGCTCAAATGCCTCTGGGCGCAGTTGGATAGTCCTTAAACCAATCAGACCAACGATCCGGTGACGTAGCAGCGACAGCGGTGCCTCGATTTGGAAAAATTGGAAATGGGCTTGAATGGGCTCTTGGCCAGACTGACATGCAGAGCAAATCTCAAATTTGCCGAAGTTCGTCAGGGTTTTCCCAGGCTAGCGATCTTGTGTATTTCTGTTGCAATGTCATCCTCTTTTCAACCCAGGGCTTTGAAGACCGATGACTTCTTCCCCTATGCCGACGACGCTCACGATTTCTGGACCGGCTACTTCACCAGCCGGCCAGCACTGAAGCGTTATGAGAGGATCAGCAACAGCAACCTGCAGGTAGGGATTTAACGATACTCTCAACTCCACGATGCGATACGATTCCCGATTTTAAGTTCACGATACGATTTTGTCACAATTGTTTTTCAATCCAATCCAATCCAACTGTATTTGTAAAGCACATTTAAAACAACCAGGTTGACCAAAGTGCTGGACATTGACATGATTTAGGACAGATTATAAACACACGAGTAACAAAACGAACATTTGAAACAAGTAAACTGGAAAATGAAAATGCAGAATACAACTAACAGGCAGGTTTAAAGGCCAATTTTTAACAAAATGACAAATGGACGATGTGTCCTCTTATCAAAAGTGCAACTGAAATTGTATTTTATTTTAAATAACAAAAGTTAAATAATAAACGAATATACTAAGAAGATGTAGTGACATCTGAAGTCAAACAACAAGAGAGCGGATTACACCTTAGGCCGTTTCAAAATTGCCTCGTGATTCATTTTTTTCATATGGACACTTTTATATCAAATCAAACATTTATGACAAAAACAAGCTTTCCAAAATTGTTAAAATAGCAGGAAAGGTGATTAGCAGGCCACAAAAGCAGCTCAATGATCTATTTGACAGTGCGGTACTCTGGAAGGCCAGAACGATATCTGTGGATGCCTCACACCCACTAAACTCTGAGTTTGGGTTGCTCCCATCTGTCCGTCGATTCAGGGTCCCGAGGGCGAGCCTGGAATATTTATAAGAGGTCCTTCGTTCCCCATGCCGTAGAGGCACTGAATGCAAAATGACTGCACTATAAAATACAAGATATTTTTAAATATGTTCTTTTGTAGGCTGTATCCTACCTCCTCTCCGCCTGCTGTTGTTTCTGCCCATTGCACAATTGTCGTTTTATGTTTAATGATGTGTAGTATTAGTGTGCTGTATGTTTAATGTTTGATAACATCCAATGTCATGGTTGTGTTTTAATGTTTTGGCCAAAGACAAATTTCCACTAAGGTGGACAATAAAGTCTTATCTATCTATCTTATCTATCGATTTTTAACCGATTCACCATGCATTGTTACTAGGCGTGGGTGGGGGAAAATACATTTGATTTACGGACCTATTGTGGGTTTTTTTTTTTTCTTAGTCAAGTTTTAAAATAGATTCTTTTCCCCAGAATCAGTTTTATTTACTCATTTATTTGACCAATGATTCACCTAAATATTTTGTGTTTATACTGTACTGCCGACTACATCATATCTGTTTCCAACAAAACAGACCGAAAGCAGAAAATACAAAGGAGGAAAAGAAAATTTGCAATACTCAATATTTTGGAATCACAATACTTCTAGAATCACGATAAATCAAAATCGCAATACAAATTGAATTGGCACCCATGTATCGTGAAAGAACCGAATCGGGACAAAAGCATATTCGTCCCGGCCATAATCGTTACATTCCATACAGGTAGTATGTGGTTGACTGTTCAAGTCCAAACATGGATTCACTTGTATTTAGAGCCAAATTACCAATGGCATTCTTCACAATGAAAGTTGAAGTATCACATTTGGAAAGTATTTTTTTTTTTTTTACTTAAAAAAGGTTACCAAAGCCAATAGGGTTCATCCTCTGGGAGCACGAGTGTCTGTACTAAATGTTCTATGACTCCATCTGTACTCTGGTGCGGAGGTCTACGTACTGTTGTAACTCTGTGGCTTTGTTTTGTTATTTTTACAGACATGTAACCAGCTGGAGATACTTGGCGGTCCGGTCTCCAGGAAGGGGCCCTTCGGGGATGGTGAAAGCCAGACCATGAGTGAGATTTTGTTTTTATTACTTTTTCTCTGTAATACATCATTGAAGGCATCTGGCTAGTGGGGAGGAAAGCCATTGGGTTTCCATTTAGTGGTCACATTTTATACCTGGTAGTAAGATCACCACATATATCCTGTCCTGTCATAATTTTTAAGGCTGCACAATATATCGTTTTTGTTATCGTCATCGCGATATCAACTGGCGCAGTAACACATCGCAAAAAGCCGCGACGTATCGCGAAAGACACACAAGACACACAAGAAAATATCAGTAGAAAAGTGCTGTCGTTCATTTTTTTAGTGATACCTTTTATATTCGATTTAAAGCTATAGTGCGTAGTTTCTGCCGCCCCCATGAGGAATTCCAAGCAATGACCACGAAACTGTCGGCGTGTCCACATGATACAAGCCTTCCGTGATCGCACACCACCCTCACCGCCCCTCCTCCACGCAGTTGCTAGTAGCCAAGGAGGACACGGAGGATTACAAAAACATGATGGACTCTTCAGAAGAGGTCATTATCTTCACTCCAGTTTCTGCGCGGGAAAGTCACCGGACACCACGATCTTCTGAACATAGCCATACTGAGAAATACAGAGAGAGTTGGTGGAGCTGATAGTCTTAATTAGCTTTGTAGCAACTCATTTGGCAATGGCTTGAATGTAACAGACGTTCATTAATATCAAAAAGTTAATCACTAAAGCTTTAATGTTCAATTTGTTTAATAAAAGAGTGTTGGAAATGATTTTCTTTTATTTGTTTTAAATTCAACAAGCAATTTGTTGTATTTTAGCAGAATACCGAAATGCAGAACTTAGTACACTTTAATATCTGTTTATTTATTGCAAGTAATATTTTTATAGTTTTAGTTTAATTTTATTTCTGTGTCATGCCAAACATTTGGCCCATCCCACATGGGATTACAAGCCACCACAAACTTATTTAGCAAATGTCTTCCGGTCGCATATACAAATCATTCGGAGAAATACATGAATACAAGTATATATACATATATACACACATATATACATACAAATACACACATATACATACACACAGCACACACACACACAAACACACACATAGTATATACAAACAACAAATCCTCATCTACAGATCATCTCGGTAAAGAGCTTTTTTCCTCTTCTCCCAGGCTTTCTCAAGATAACTGTCACGATGGTGTTAATTAATATATGTGACTGGAGAGCAGACAGGACTGACTGACAGCTACTTGTTTATGCTTTCATTGTCAGAGAAAGCCATGGCGGTGGCTCAGCACCATGACGCGGTGTCAGGCACAGAGAAGCAACACGTAGCCAACGACTACGCCCGGAGGCTAGCTAACGGCTGGCAACATTGTCAGGTATTTCAAGTTCTACGCGGCATCACGCTGCTCAACATACTGTAATCTTGTAGGTTTGGTAGAAAGCATTTTTCAATAAAAAAACGGAAAAAAAATCAATGTTCATTTGGATCCGCTGCAATTGTGTATTATGGGACTTATCAACCCAACTGGAACTTTGTAACTTTGTAAAAAAATTTAACTTTCTGCCGAGCCAATTGTTTAGCTGTTGTGTCCTTTTTATGTCCATTGTTTTTATTTGTTTTCGATATGATTGTGGAGGACATAACGCACCTGCTTTTTTTTTTTTTTGAGTTTTGACTTTAATTTCTCTCTCAGGTTTTGGTCAGTAACAGTCTGACTGCTCTGAGTGGCTCGTCTGCTAAGCGAATATACTGTGACAACCTCAACATCAGTGTGTGTCCTCTCACCGAGTCCAGCAAAAAGGTTACACACACACACACACACACACACACACACACACACACACACACACACACACACACACACACACACACACATTTGCTTCACTTGCTATTATTGTGGGGATCCCATTATTGACTTTTACTACTAGATGAATTCCCCAAACAACTACCTCTAACTTTCAAAACCTAGCCTTAACATAACCGTTCAACTGGGCCGCACAATGTCTGTTTCATTTTTCACATTGCGACATAAGGGCACACGTATGTATACAGTATACATACACACAGTCATGGAGTCCATGCAAACAGACAGATGTACAGAACGTTCTTTTTCTGAATCTTCCAAGATAGGTTTGTAAATAAACATTCAACTAAAATTAAAAAGAATTATATCTTGTGTAAATATAAACTACATTACACAAAATATAAACATATTAATATTAAAATCAATATATTTATCAGTACTGTTATTGCTCAATGTCCTCTCTCTCTCTCTCTCTCTCTCTCTCTCTCTCAGTTCTCAGTCAATGTGTACAACCCTCTCGCTCGCCCCGTCGCGTGGCCGGTCAGGCTGCCGGTGAATGGAACATCATACGTCGTATCAGATGCTGAAGGCAAATCTGTGGACTGCCAGGTGTGTGTGTGTGTGTGTGTGTGTGTGTGTGTGTGTGTGTGTGTGTGTGTGTGTGTGTGTGTGTGTGTGTGTGTGTGTGAAGCTTTGTAGATGTCAGGCACATGATGGAGAGACGATACTGATTTGCCGCCTAGACTTTAGATTATTCAGCTTTTATGGCAATTTAATTGTTTTTTTTATACACATTTTAAGGAAATACACTTTTTATATGGAAATTGTTTTTGTTAAGCTTGGGATAATAATTACTTGCAGGTAGAAGTTTTCTGTGGCCATAGTGTAATTTTATGTATAATAGTTTTAAACTCTAATGACATTTTTCAATTAGTAATCATATCATATGCCTGGCAACATTGAGACATGTCATTTTTTTTTTGGAATGGTTGCTATAGTTGAAATTTAATAAAATGTCATGCTGTAAGATTCCAAAAATGCAGTATGATCATTTCTTAAAATGAAAATCCTCATCAGTAATAATCATTATTAGTATTAGGGCTGACAGGATTTCATAAAATAAGAATTCAGCCTTAACCCAGCAGTCGTGGTGTGTGTTTCCTTTGTTTTAAGACTTTAAAGCATTTTGCAGGACTTTTATCACAGTGTCTCTGTGTTTCTGATCCAGGTGGTTCCAGTGTCCACGTCCACCCGGGACGTGAGGAGGAACCGAGGCTTCGCTGTCAACGAGCTGCTGTTCCAGGTGCAGGCTCCTCCTCTGGGCTTCACCACCTACTCCGTGTCCCTGCTGCAGGACGGGCCTCCACCGGCCTCCACACAGCACCGCACGCCCACTGCCATCCAGAACAAGGTCTTACTACAGCGTTATCACACATTTGCTTTGTGCTGCACCATGGGAAGTCAGTACATAATGCTTAAAGCTACAGTGCGTAGTTTCTGTCGCCCTTATGAGGAATTCCTAGCCTGACGTGGTCATACTAAGATTCTAGTCAGAATATGAGTCAGATACTGCTCCATTGGGATGTGATTATGGGGCGTGTTTCAACCAAAACAGGAAAGAAAATGCCTCTGCACTTAATCGGATAGACCTACAACCAATCAGAGCAAGCAAAAACAGCTTTCCGATCGACAAATGCCTTGATCGCGGTTCTCTGTTCCTCTTTTAAAATCAATAAGCTGTCAATATCTTCTATAACAGACGCGATGGTGGAATCTGCACATCTCAATTCTCCAGCAGCAGCCATCTTTGTTGTAAACAAATTCAACCCAAGCGCTCTTTGGTGACGTGGTTGATTACGTCACTGTTGATCATCTGTTCATCATCTGTCCATCATCGTATAAAGCCCACCCTGACAATTTGATTGGTCCGAACAGCTCTGGTTTGAGCGTAGTTGCTCCACAACGGATCAAGTCCAGACCAAACTTCCCAAACTCAAATGTTGTGGGCGGGGCTAAGTTCGGCTGGCATCCAGGCTAAGGAATTCTGAGTAATGACAACAAACTGTCGGCGCGTCCACATGACACAAGCCATGTGAGCTGTAGTTCCAATGAGACAACCTGTAGGGGGACCTAAGAGGGAAAAGTTACATAGTATGCCTTTAAACAATTTTATTCCAAAGCACGTTGTCCACATTCAGGAATTCAGGAAAAAAAGTGTCAGTAAATGTTGTCATCCACCATTACAACGTGGACAGTCTCGCAATGCTACTCCACACATACACTCCAGGATTGGAGAAAAACACGCTCTGGGTTGTTTGCATTTCTTTAAACCAATCACAATCATCTTGGGCGGCGCTAAACTCCGGTCGCAGCAACGCTGGCTCTGCAAAATAGCCTCAGGAAGTTACTTGTTTTATGTGGAACATTTGCACCCTGAAAAAGATAACGCCACATATAATCTTAAATGAAGTTAACTGTTCACACAATACAATAATGTTAGCTATTTAAATTAGCTGGTTAGTTTAGTTGGTAAGTTTCCCGAAACCGGCGGCGCCAGATGTTCTGGGGATTATCCATTAAATGAACTGTCGTCAATCCAGACTACAAAGTGGATAACAGAGACAAGTTTAATACAAATTTGATTTTGCCTTTTTACAGAATGGAGCTGCATTAGAAATTATTGCATTGATGAATTTCCTTTAGAGAAGGATGTAAATTAGAAGAGATGTAAATTACACCTGTATGCATTTTCTAAGCCTTATATGCATGACATAGTACATTTGTATTTTCTTTTGAAAACGGAGTATTTGTGTGTCCACGTGCTCCAGTTCATACGAGTGACCTTTGACCCCGACACCGGCCTTTTGAGCAGCCTCAGCAACCTGGAGACCAAACAGACCATCAAACTGACACAGAATTTCTACTGGTTAGTGTCTCTCTGATAGAAACACACCCTATGTTTGAACTTGAGCCAAGACACCTGTAGACAACGTTTTTTTCCCCCCCAAAGACAGCCAACTATGATCCCGTCTTATTGTTGCATGGATTTTTTGTGTGTGTGTATGTTGCATGTCCCAGGTATAACGCCAGTGACGGAAACAACAAAGAGAGTAACCAGCCTTCAGGGGCCTACATCTTCAGACCCAACTCCTCCACGCCTTTCATCATCAGCAAGACGGCCAAGACGGAGAGCATTCAGGTAGAGAGCCAGCAGCGCAGCAGCTACGGCATTGTTTTTTTTTTTTTTTTTTTTACATACTCTTACTAAGCAACTAAGTTTTGTTTGATTATAAAATAATTAGAACAGCGTTAATATAAAAAGATTATTCATTTATATTGTATCCATCTCCCCTTCAGACCCCCGTGGTGCAGGAGGTGAGGCAGTGGTTTGCTCCCTGGGTGTCTCAGGTGGTCCGTCTCTACGGCGACAGCAGAGCTCTGGAGCTGGAGTGGACTGTCGGACCGCTGCCCATCGAGTGAGTGTGTGTTTAACATATACTGCTTAAGGGATAACTACAATTTTTTTTTTTAATTTTTCAACCTGGACCCTATTTTCCTGTTATTGTGTCTACGTGACTGATGGGAACAACAATCTTTGACATTGGTCCAGTATTAAGTTAGATCGCTGCAGTCGGCAGCGGCGAAACAAGCTACAATGTAAGTTAATAGGGCAATTGTCCAGCTTGTATTTTCCTTCACAAAAGTGCTTGTTTTGCCGCGGACAGGCTCAGATTAATATTCTAAGTGTCTGACAACATTATGGAAAGGATCTCTTCAGAGATAGACCTTTAAAACCTCTTAGAGACCTTTCTGTTTAACCAGAAACAGCTCTAAAGTCGGTAGCGCTAAACCCACCAGACTCCATTTAAAAAAGCAATATTTTAGCGTGTATAGAGCCAACATATTTTCACATGTAAATCGGTAAACAATGTGTTTATTTCAACCAAAACTAGAATTGTGATGGTTGGAAAAGTGCAAAGACGACCCAAAACGGCTTTTCATAGTTGAATTTTGTATCTGTCGACTTTGAATGAAGTGTATTTTATGATGCTAAAATGATATGTTTATTTACATGGAGTCTGGTGGGTTTAGCAAAAAAAGGATCTTACTCTTTAACAGAAAGGGCAATCTCCTTAGAAATCCTTTCCATAATGTTGTCAGACACTTAGAATATTAATCTGAGCCTGTCAGTGGCAAAACGAGCACTTTTGAGAAGGTAAATACAAGCTGGACAATTGCCCTATAACTTACATTGTAGCTTGTTTCTCTGCTGCCGACTGCAGCGATCTTGCTTAATACTGGACCAATGTCAGAGATTGTTGTTCCCATCAGTCACTTAGACACAAGAACATATGAAACATTTTCCAGGTTGGAAAAAAAACAGTAATTACCCTTTAACATGTGCTTATATGTGATAACCTGCGTATATTTTGGCACACATGTCAATAGAAGTTGCAGCAGTTTTTAGGGATTTTGACTTCAATTATTACAAACCCAATAAGTGCAGAATCACATCCCGACTGCATCGCTTCATCTCCCCCTCCCTCTCTTTATCCATTAGTGACGACCTGGGGAAGGAGGTGATCACTCGTCTGGACACCAGCATTAAAACCTCAGAATATTTCTACACCGATTCCAACGGCAGAGAGATGCTACAGAGAAAGTAAGTAAAGTAGTAGTAGTAGTAAAGTTTTTTAAGTTGAAAATACATTGCAACTAAGTTAACCAAGTGATTGACAGATTGAGTGAGTAAGGAAGCTCAGATAGCTGTGTGTGTCTGTTGTTTTGTTTTAAAGGAAAGATTTCCGGCCCACCTGGAACCTTTCTCAGTCGGAGCCCATTGCTGGAAATTATTACCCCATCAACTCCCGGGCTTTCATCAAGGTGTGTGTGTGTGTCAAACATTTTTTTTTAATGAAAGAAATAGTCCAGATTAAATCTTAACAATTAACTCTTGTTCAAAGTATAATGTTTTCCCCCTCTCTCTAAATAATTGAGGTTTGTTAATGACATATTTCTTTAGGTTCATCTGTTTATTTAATATCCGTACTCCTTACTTCACTAATTTTTCACTGTGTGCGTGTTTGTTTTCAGGATGATGTGGACCAACTCACTGTGGTCACGGATCGCTCTCAAGGAGGAGGCAGCCTCCAGAACGGCTCTCTGGAGATCATGGTGAGACACGCACGCACACACGCAGGCTTATTTTGTAGTTATTTTAATATCTTATTCATACTAATTTTGCAAATGTAATCAATTTGATAAGGGCACACAGCCATATCGATTTTAGTCTGTGGACAGATGCTTTGCCAAAGCAACAGCGCAAAACAACGTTAGAGACCTTTTTTATTTTTATATTTTACCTCCGTAACAGATTGATTTAAAAGTAGCAAAGTACAATACTTCAAAGAAAACGTACTTAAGTAAAATTAGAGATTTTAAAAACTATTTTAAAAAGTAAAAGAACACAAAAAAACTATACTCAATTACAGTAACTGTGATTCACTACTTTCCACCTCTGCTTTGTTTAGTTTAGTTTGTAGTTTATTTTGAACATGTAAAAAAAAAATATATATATATATATATATATATATATATATATATATAATAAAATTTAAATAACAGATAAATAAGAACATGTACATCTCAGCACAATCTTCCAGAAATGATTGTAAGTGATTTAAGTGATTCCTACCCCCTTTTACTATTTTTATCCTTTAGTTAAATACAAAACTATTTGATGCTTCACTTATTTATACATGTTTACGTGCACATACACGTACCGTATATCTACCTACCTACACTCACAACCCCTTCCCCCTCAGCTCCACCGCCGGCTGTTGTACGATGACGTCCGCGGCGTCGGCGAGCCGCTCAACGAGAGCTCTGGCGTTTTCCCCGAGGGGCTGGTGGTCCGAGGCTGCCTCCGGCTCTCCCTGGACCGTCCGCCCAGCGCGGCCGATGCACACCGCCCCCTGGCCCAGCAGGTGGTGCTGCAGCCGCTGCTGACCTTCACCGACGGAGATCTGCACCCAAACACTCAGCTGGAGGTGAGTGCGGAGGAGCGGTGGGAGCAGTGGTGTAGTCTAGTCTACGTGATACGCAGGTATACGCAGTATACCCACTAAGAAAGCTCCAGGATTTCCATATACCCACTTAAAAATGCCCAATGGCACATAACAACATACTTTGCATTGTAATTTTGACATATTTTGAAATGTCATCTGTGTTTTTCTTCTTCACATAGGCTAAATAAAGGTATTTCCACCGTAAATTGGTGCATAAAAGTGTGTCAGAATGCAGGAAATGAAGTCGTTGATGCTTAAAACTTCACTGGGGAGGACACCCAGACCCCCCACTATGATATGCCCCCCCCCCCAAATGCAGATTCTGGTCAATATACAGAACAGTATACCCACTACAATACATTAAACTACACCACTGGGTGGGATACAACACAGATCGCCAAGTAGGGCTGGGCGATATCGAGAAAATCAAATATCACAATATTTTTGACCAAATACCTCAATATCAATACCGCAACAATATTGTAGTGTTGACTATTGGTGCTTTCACAAAATATTTACACAATGAGATTTTTGATAAATTATCATGAGTAATGTGGATATAATGACTAAGTGGGTAAAGGTAAATAATAAAACGGTTACAACAGTCTGGTAAGTTCAGAAAATTACATCACTTTACTGTAATGCAGCCTTTAAAACCAGGAAAAGACAACACTTATGCCATATTACGATATTATGACATCCAAAATCTAAGACGATATCTAGTCTCATATCACGATATTGACATAATATCGATATATTGCCCAGCTCTATCGCCAAGCAACTGTATCGGGCGCCATCTTGGCAGTCATGTGTGGAATATGCAAAACGGTGCTCGTGTACAGGTCAAATGATTTCATATTAGAGGTAAGAATGTAAACTCTGAGAGATTAGTTTTATACACCTGTGGGACACAAATGGTGTCAACAAGAGCTTGTAACATCAATCTTTTAGCATATTATGCTAATAATCAGGACTAAATGTTATTAACACTAATAACGTGAAGAGTGTGTCCCTTGTAGGGCTGCACGATATGAGGAAAATATGCGATAATGTTGAATATTGCGATATTACTTGCGATAAATAGACATATTGAAGTGTACTCAGGTCTGCATTTCTGCTGCTTTCAGTATTCTGCTAAAATACAACAAATTGCTTGTTGAAATTTAAAACAAATGAATGAAATCATTTCCAACATTCTTTTATTGAACAAATTGAACATTGAATTGAACATAAAAAGCACCATTAAAAACAAATGACTAACATTTTAAAGTGCAGTTTAATACTGATATTTATCTTTGGCGATATGTTGCAGCCTTTCCCGATGTGTTTAAGAAATGTGATAAAAAATAAATAAAACTATATATTGTGCAGCCCTTGTCCCTAGGTGTGCACTGCAAAAAATCATATTATAGTATGTTGAAAAAAGTAAGAGTATAGTATGTCGAAGAAATGATAAAAAAGTAATAGTATAGTATGTCAAAGAATTTTGAAAAAAGTCAACGTATATATAGTACTTCAAAAATAGCCAATAAAATGTCATACTATAGTTTGTTGAAAAAAGTGATAAAAAAGTCATAGTACACTATATCAGAAAAAAGTCAGTTTAGTTTGTCAATAAGTGATAAAAAGTCTAGTATGTTGAAAAAGTGATAAAAAAAAATCATAGTATGATATAATGAAAAAGAATCATAGTATAGTTTGTTGAAAAAAGTGATAAAAAATAGTTAGATAGTATATCGATAACAAGGTCATAGTATAGTATGTCAAAGAAAGTCTGGAAGAACATGCAAACTCCACACAATCAGCTAACAACTGATCCACCGTGTCACCATCTGGAGCACATGGAAACAGTCATAGCACAGTATATTGAAATAAACCATTAAAGCATAGTATGTTTAAAAAATTAAAGTCATTATATAGCATGTCGAAAAAATATTTTAAAAAAAAATTCATAGTTTAGTATGTTGAAAAAGTCATAAAAAAGTCATAGTGAATTAAATTTTAAAAAGTCATAGTGTAGTTTGTCGAAACAAGTTTTTATGTTGGAAAAAAAGTGATAAAAAAGTCATAGTATAGTATGTCAAAAAAGTGATGAAAAATAATAGTATAGTAATATGAAAAAAGTCATAGTATAATATGTCAAAGAAAGTCTGGAAGAACATGTAAACTCCACACAAAAAGGCCCAGCCCACATTTAAAAAAAAAGTCAGAATTCTGACTTTAAACTCAGAACTCAAATACATTTTTTCACGTGGCCCTAATCCTCTTCCATAGGTCAAAAATATTGTGATATTTGATTTTTTTTTTTCTCTCCATATGGCCCAACTGTACGTCTGACCCATGTGACTGGCTGCCTTCAAGGCACCTAACCCTAACCATAACCAGTGCCTAATCCTAGTGCCTTCCAGGCAGCGCTGCCTGGAAGGAGCCGTTGGGGGCAAAAAACACCGATAAACGTCTGTGTGTGTGTGTGTGTGTGTGTTGTGTCTCTAGTTCTCTGGGCTGCAGGCTGCGCTGCCCCCTGCTGTCCACCTGCTCACACTAACTCAGTGGGACAAAGACTCGGTGCTGCTGAGACTGGAGCATCAGTTCCAGAGCCAGGAGAGCAAAGTGAACTCCCACCCCGTCACCGTCAACCTGCAGGTCAGACATTCAATAACACATAGAGCTCATTTAACTGTTTAATTAGTTTAGCTTAGTTTAATTTAATTAAACCCAAACATTTCTCAAACTTAACCCTCCTGTTGTCCTCGGGTCAAATTTGACAGAACATTTGGGTTTCCCTCCAACCAAATTGCCAAAAAATAATAATGTGGATGGTTCCTTACAACCATGCACAAGTAAAATAAATGATCAGTTCACTACTCTCATTGAATTTGGGTGTTTTATTCAATTTTATAACATTTAAAGAAAAAGATAAAAGAACGTTAAAAAAGTGACAAAAAATTTTGGAAAAAAATCTTCAGAAAACGCCATCAAAAAGGGCCGAAAAAAGTGACAGAACCGTTAGGGGAAAAGCAAAAATGACAACAAAAGTGTTGAAAAAGATGGCCAAAACGCTGTAAAAAATTTGGACCCAGAAAAACAAAAGATGCATGGTTGACCGGAAGACAACACAAGGGTTAAAATAATTAGGATTGTTTTTTTTGCCATGGGCCTGTATAGGATTCTGACAGTATGATAACCTTCAGCAAAAATATCACGGTTTTCATGGTGTTGTGGTATTGCAATTACAGCTTTAAAATGTATTATTTTGAAATGTCTGGGTTTTCCATTGAACACAGTGTATTTTATTTTTAAACACACTGCACACTGGCAAGGAGAGGGTTTTCTAAACTGCACTTTCTGTCCTTAAAGACTCATTAAAAAAAAACGCTCCTACCGCAGGCACAGTGTGATGGAATTCTTTTGTGGTTTTGGAACTGTGACTTTTTCAAATAATGGTATACCTTGAAACCGGCCCATGCCTATCCTTGTGTTGTGTAGACATATTACAGTGGTGCTCATACGTTTATGAACCCATGCTAGAGTTGACTAAAAAACTGAAATAAAAGCATGCCAATCTCTAGGTATGGTGAAGGGTATGTGATGATGTGGGGATATTTTAATTCCAAAGACCAAGGGAATTTCATCAGGATGCATGTACTTACTTATGCCCCCTGTATTTTAAAGAAGAACATTTATTTATTTACGATACATTATTCATTCACAAAGAAAACTGGTGTCCTTAAAGGTTAGATTTTTCCTAATTTTTTTAATTAAAGCAGCCATATTATGCTCATTTTCAGGTTCATAATTGTATTTTAAGGTTGTACCAGAATAGGTTTACATGGTTTAATTTTCAAAAAACACCATATTTGTGTTGTACTGCAGTGCTCTCTCTCACTGCTGCAGATCCTCTTTTCACCTGGTCTCCGTTTTAGCTACAGAGTGAGACCTCTTTTCTTCTTCTTCTTCTGTACTATCTTTGATTGCACTGCACATGCCCAGTAACTCAGATGTAGATCATGTCAGCTAGCTAGCTCCATAGACAGTAAAAGAAAGGCTGTTTCTACAACTTTGGTCAGTTACAAGGCAGGATTAGCTGGGAGACTTCTAAATGAGGGCGCACATGGAAGTAGTTCTTTTGTAGATTATGGTGAACTTGTGTGTGTTGTAGCAGTGCTTTGCTATTGAGAACGAGGTAGCATGCTAGCGTTAGCATGCTAGCGTTAGCCATACGAGCTAATGGTTGCGGTTAGCCTGCTCGTTTCGGCTTGTGACGTCACAAGCCGTGCCGATTTTGAACAGCTCACCCAGAGACTGAAGGCAGGACACATTCAGAAACTGTATCTCACTCTAAACAGCATGGGTGGATTTTTTTCAAAGTTTGTATGTGTGTGGAAGCACCAGAGACACAACATAACACCCCAAATCCCAGAAAAAGTGATTTTTTCATAATATGGGCACTTTAAGGCATTAAGATCAATTTCCAAAAGACGATTTTTTTTATTCCTCTTTTTAGTCAAATTTAGCATGGGTTCATTATCTTATGAGCACCACTGTATAAACAGATAATTTACTGTGAAAAAAATAAATACATAATAAATAAATAAATACTTTAAAATAAAGTAGTAAAGTAACTATAATGAAGTATGTATCATTAATACTTTGCCATAACTCCTTATTCCATCTTGGTTTCTGTCTGTGTAGAAGCTGTTTTCCACTCTAGAGGTGCTGGGTGTGTCTGAACTGAACCTGTCAGCCAATCAGTGGAAAGACGATATGACTCGTTTTCATTGGACACCACAGACAGGTACAGGACACCTGTCATTAACTTCACTATGGCAGCTCTGAACATGCTGGAAGTAGATTTGGGCTGGAGGAGCGTGTAATGAGTACAGATCATGCCAGATTCAAAGCTTCCTGCTCGAGTGTTGAACAGCAGCGCTGCCATCTGTCAAGTACTCAGAGCTGGAATTGACCGTCGGATTCATAATGTTAACTTATCTTAACTCAAACTTCAAAAAGTCATAGTACACTATATCGGAAAAAAAGTCATAGTATAGTTTGTTGAAAAAAGTGATAAAAAAGTCACAGTATAGTATATCGATTAAAAAAGTCATAACAAAGTCATAGTATAGTATGTCGAAAAAAGTCTGGAAGAACATGCAAACTCTACACAATCAGCTAACAACTGATCCACCGTGTCACCATCTGGAGCACATGGAAACAGTCATAGCACAGTATATTGAAATAAACCATTAAAGCATAGTATGTCGGAAAAAAAAGCCATTAAAGTCATAATATAGTATGTTGAAAAACGATTTTTTTAAATGTCCTAGTATAGTATGTCGAAAAAAATCATAGTTTAGTATGTTGAAAAAGTACGGAGCCCCTAAGGGGACATGAGCGGGGAAAAAATCTAGTTTAGTTTCATGTGCTCACATGAAACGTTCATGTGCGCACGTAAAACCTTTTCATGTGCGCACATGAAAGTTTCACGTGAGCGCGCAAAACTTTTGTGTGAGCACATGAAAGCCGTATATTGACGTAGCCTGGGCCATGACAGTGACAGCTAGAGAAATGACTACAGTACAGGAGTTAGTTGTACTATATTTTAATCTAGGTCTTCATTATAAGGACATTGCTGCTTTGCTTGCAAGTCGTCACCATTATATTGTTTCATTACGACATTTAAAACGGATTTTAAAGTCTTGTAATCTGTTCTGGAGCAAGGGATACAGCGATTTGGATCGGGTAATTACTTTTATTTATGAACAGTTACAAACATCTGGCCAACTCCCCGGATATAGGTGGATGTACACAAAATGCAAAGGAGAATGGATCAAACATAAGGAAAGAGGATGTTCGATTAATTCTACGAGAAAAGGGGTGTTGAACGGGACATTCTAAAACGCTTAACGTGAAAAAGCTTAACGTGGTTTAATGTACCTAAACAATGATCAATGATTACCAAATTTCTCTCTCATATTGCTCCTCATAACCCCCCGAAAACTGACAAAAAAATCGATCCAAACGTCCAATTATTATGGACGTTATCTGACATTAAGCGTTTCTGCTTCATTAGAGCCTATTGTAAGGAAAAGGCTTAACGTGGTTTAATGTAGCCTACCTAAACAACGATCAATGATCCCCAAATTTCTCTGTCATATTGCTCCTCATAGCCACTGAAAACTGACAAAAAAATCTAACCCAAAGTCCAATTATTATGGATGTTATCTGACATTAAGCGTTTCTGCTTCACATTTTCAGCAGGGAAGCGGAGCGGCTGTGGGTTGACATGGGGGGGGGGGGGTTTGAAATTTTTTAATTTCAAAACTCCACACCAAAATGATTTATTATTTTTATTCAGGAATTCAACTGTTATGTAAACCCGAAAATACAAATAAAAAATCATTAAAATAATGAACTTGTCATTATGAAACACAAAACAAACAAAGTATTGGTCTGTACAGTAGCTGTTAGTTAGATGTAGTTTGCTGCTAGCATGCAGCCTGATGTCTGATGTCTAACCCTAACCCTATAAAACTAAACTTTAGATTTTTTTTCTCTCATGTCCCCTTAGGGGCTCCGTAAAAAAGTCATAGTGGATTAAATTTGAAAAAGCCCTAGTATAGCATGTCGAAAAAAGTTTTGATGTCGAAAAAAGTGATGAAAAATAATAGCATAGTAATACGAAAAAAGTCATAGTATAGTATGTCAAAGAAAGTCTGGAAGAACATGCAAACTCGAAAAAAGCCATTAAAGTCATAATATAGAATGTCGAAATGTTTTTTTTTTTTAAATGTCATAGTATAGTATGTCGAAAAAGACGTTAGAAAGTCATAGTATAGTTTAAAATTGAAAGAATTCATAGTTTACTATGTTGAAAAAGTCATAAAAAAGTCTTAGTGAATTAAATTTAAAAAAATCATAGTATAGTTTGTCGAAAAAAGTGATAAAAAAAATCAAGTATATTGAAAATATACTTTAATTTAGATTTTAGATTTAAATCTTCGATAAGACTTGTGACTTTAAAAGTCATAGTATAGTATCCCATTTACCATAAAAATGTCATGATAAAGTCATAGTATGTCATAAAAATGTCTTAAAAAGTTATTTTTTTTTGAAAGTCATAGTAAGTCATAAAAATGTCAAAAGAAATCATATTATAGTATTTAATAAAAATATCATAGTAGAGCGCCTGGGTAGCTCACTTGGTAGAGCACGCGCCCATATATAGAGGTTTACTCCTCGACACAGCTGCATGTCATTACCCCCTCTCTCCCCTTACATGTCTTCATCTGTCTTATGAAAATAAAGGCCTAAAATGGCAACAAAAAAAATAATCTTAAATAATAATAAAGTATTGGTATATAGTATGCCATCAAAAAGTCATCGTACTGTATGCCATAAAAAGTCATAAAGTATGTCATAAGTCATAAAAAAGTTGTATGTCATAGAAATGTCAAAAAAAATCATAATATAGTATGTCATAAAAATAAAGTCAGTATAGCATAGAAAAGTCATAAAACAGTATGTCTTAAAAAATGTCAAATCATATTATAGTAGGTCATCAAAAGTAAAAGAAAAAAAAGTAAAAAAATAAGTCTTAGTATGTCATAATTCTTTTTTTAAGTCATAGTATAGTATGTCATAAAAAATGTCCCAAAAACTCGTTGTATATTATGTAAAAAAAAAAAAAAAAAAAAAAAAAAAAGATTATAGTAGGTCATAACATTCTTTATTAAAATGTCATGAAAAGGGGCGACCTCTAGCTCACCCAGTAGAGTGTGCGCCCCATGTAGGCTGAGTCCTTTGCGGTGGCTGGGTTCGATTCCGACCTGCGGTCCTTTGCTGCATGTCGTCCCCTCCTTTCTCTCCCCTATCCTCTCTTCAAGCTGTCCTGTTGATTAAAGGACAAAAAAGCCCAAAAAACTAATCTTTAAAAAAAAAAGTAATGAAAACAGTAAAAAGAAAGTAAAAAAATATATACCCAGTAAAAAGGGAAGGAAGCCACCGCCGCTGGTTAGCTGCCAGTCTGTGATGCACCACTTGGCTGGTGTTGGAGGGTCACGTTCAGTCTCAACAGGAGATTGAAAAGAGAAGGGTGAACTCCGAAATCCACTGATGCTTTTTAAGTCTACGAGGGTGGTAATCACTGCTCCATTACAGTCTACTTAACCGTAAAGACTTCCCTGCAGGGACCAATTAGGCAGGCAGTGTAATATAATGAGTCATTAATGCATTGTTATGGTTCAAAGCTTTAATAGTAAACTGTGAGGTGTTTTAGTGGCTTCGCAAGACTCATTTTATGAGAGGAGGTATAATTCATTAGTTTCAGCTTCCTGTTGCCATTGGAAAGTTTCTACTACGGCAGCAAAAATACGACAAAAATGTGCAGTATGCAATAACGATATTATTTGCGATTAAAAAAAAAATGAAAGTGTACTCAGTTCTGCCCTTTTCAGTATTCTGCTTAAATTGCTGTTGACTGCTCCTCAGATCTCCGTTGGGTAAATTGAGACAGCTAGCTAGACTATCTATCCAATCTGAGTTTTCTCTCGCACTACTATTTTGCAGCGGCTCTGTGCAGAGTTTAGCACCGCCCATGACGATTCTGATTGGTTTAAAGAAACTAGAGCCCGTTTTCCTCCCATCCCCGAAAGCTATGTGGAGTAGCCAGACCCTCCTTCAGCGCGCTTTAGAGGAGGTTCTGGCAAAGCGAGGCTAATGTCGCGATGACGATGAAAAAACGACAGAGGTGGAAAAAGTTCTAAAATATTGTACTCAAGTAAAAGTACCAATACTTTTGATGAAATATTACTCAAGTACAAGTGAAATTACCTATCTGAAAAATTACTCAAATAAAAGTAATTAGTAGTTCATTTAAAATGTACTTTAAGTAAAAGAAGTCAGTTTTGTTTTTTTTACTCCGTAACCGATGGGATTTGTAATGTAGCGAAATACAATACTTCACTCAAAACGTAATCAAGTACATTTTAAATTACCGATTTTAAAAACTACTTGAAAAATACAAAATACACAACAACACTACTCAATACAGTAACGTGAGTAAATGTATTTCATTACTTTCCACCTCTGAAATACGATAGGGTGCAGCCTAGGTTTCTACCTTTGATTTTCAGCCCTTTCTTTGAGTCCTTTTACTGCGGCTTTGTTGTGACATTTGATCCGGGAACTGAAGTTTAGTCAGGTTTCTTTCTTTTTTTTCAGTTTTTTCACTATTCAATAATTCCAGAATTCCAGCATGCCATATTTGTAGAAATTCTGTGTTTTTGTGCATTTTTTTAATGCTGCATCTATTCTCCAGACGAGAAGCCGCTGCTGAAGACGTTCCGGGACTCCTCCGTGTGGGAGGTGACTTTAAGACCGATGGAGATCCGAACCTTCCTGCTCAGGGTCAGCTTCAGATAGCCAATCACACGCCTTCACCTTTTACAAGACGTTGCAAATGAGTTGAGCGACGCAATTTCAATCAATCCAAGTTCCTGTGGCCTCTCGCCTGTGTTTGATTGGATCAAGCGAGGACAGTTCTACATCAGTTAGAACATGTTATGGACATCTGAGAAAGGACGGAAAGGGTTTCTGTTTACACAAAAAATAACACACAAGATTTAGAGTGCAAACGCACACAGATCTTGAGATATTTTTGGAAACACAGCTGTGATTTTGAATTGGTTGTAATAAAAAAAAAGCCTTCTCTCTCTTCCTCATGGCTGTCCATAAAAAGAAAAAGAAAAGATGATTATTTTCCACTTAGTGACACTGAATGGTTGAACATGTTTCTGTATGTTCTTTGAGACATACAGGATGTACAGAATTAGCTGAAGCTGCCTTTTGAAGTATTGTAGACACACCAATGATACTAAATCCCTCTAAAACTGACACAGACATTTGTTTTTCAACTTTTTCACAGATTTATCATAATTGTTCAGCACATGCACTTCCAATCACACAAATCCTTACTTTTTCTGTCTACGAATTCAACTGGTGCCAACTTGTACTGACTGCCTGACATGTGCAATACGTGTAACCTTTTGTATTTCTGCCGATGTGTGTGTATATAATTTGAAGATGATTTTTGTACTGATCGCCAAGCAGCTGATAATAAAGTCTGTTATTCTCACTTTGTGTTGACCTGCATGTTAATGTTACAGCTACGCATCCATGGACATAGTGATGCCCGTTTTCTCTCCGAAGACGCTTTTAAATTGAGTCGTCCATCATTGCTACCTGCGGTGTTTTGTGGAGTCACGACGGGAATATATTTACATCAATTAAGGAGTTTTTAGACATTTTGCTGCCGCCATTTCAAGTTAAACGCATGCTGCGTTACATTTAAATGCATCCTAAATAGTTAAAAACCCAATTAAATTGGTCGATTTACAGCTTCTCAACTATTCATTAAACTCAGCATGGAAAAAAAGTAAGTCTGTGACGAGCTACCGAATCTTAAATTTCTGATATTTTAGACGTCTAAGCTTTGATAAGACGGAGCTCCCTGCTGACACTAAGTCTGAACACCATCGCGCTAACATCCCATGGTGTTTAAAACACTCTCCCAGTCTGCCCAAAGAACAACAAAAGCAAACGTTTAAAGTCAGCGGGGGGAGGGGGGGGGACTTTATTGGACTGAAACAGTCAAATGACAAAATATCTTCCAAAAGAAAAAAAAACGAAAAACAACTGGCATAAAACTGAATGATGAACATGTTGTGCATATTATAACGGTTGTTAGGTTTTTGGGCCTTTTCAAATACAATCTGATTGCAGTGCATCATACTCACTTTGTCCAGGCTGCACTGGGCCATTCAAACTCCAGAAATAAAATGATAAAAAAAAAAATATATATATACTAATTTAGAAGACAGAATCATTCCATTTTCTCCTCTGTTGTCTGCTCCAGGTTGTGGGAGTAGCCGCATTTGTCTCCATTTGTGCATGTTCCCTGAAAAAGAAGGACAACAGAAATAACTCATTAAAATACTCAGTAGGGTTGGCTATCGTTCAAAAACGTACAATTCCTGTTCTGTGACTTTAATACCGGTTCCTAAGTGATACTTTTTTCAATATCAATTTTATAAAACAAAAAGAAATTACATTACGGCAATTTTTTTTCAGCTCCTACTACGTGAGCCCTGTCTCTCTGCGTAAAGAAGAGTTTTTCCTGCGTGTCTCTGCGACGTGCAACGTTAGACAGCCAATCACAGACATTATTAGATCTTGGTCGAAGTGTGCTGCGTGCTTATTGGCTCACTGACGCCAGTGAGATTCACTCCTTAGGTATTGAAATTGGTTATTGAATAGGGCTGCACGATATGAGTAAAATATGCGATAACTTTGTTGAATATCGCGATGACGATATATTATGGGATAAATAAACTATATCATGGGATAAATAAACAAATATTAAAGTGTAATCACTTCTGCATGTCTTCTGCTAAAATACAACAAATTGCTTGTTGAAATTTGAAAAAACTATTTTTATATATATATATATATATATATATATATATATATATATATATATATATATACACACACACACACATACATATTCATATACACACACATATTGTGCAGCCCTAGTACTGAACGACGAGGCAATTCGTTGCCTAAAAAGTAGAGCCCGACTGATATATTGGCAGGCCGATGTTATCGGCCGATATAGACCTTTTTCACGCAGACATGTTGACATGTCATAGTAGGAAAAGCACAGGTGTATTCCAAACCAGTAATGATGGCTGCATTCCACTTAGGAGAGGTCCTGGTATTGTTCATGCTGACTCACTGAAATAGCTTACTGGGACACTTGATGGAATTGAGCCATCTTTAAGGTTATCAATTTCGTCTGGGACAGGTCTGCTTTCTGTCCCCAGAGTCACAACTAAACATGGAGAGGCAGCGTTCAGTTTTTATGCTCCACATATCTGGAACAAACTCTCAGAAAACTGCAGGTCCGCTGCGACTCTCAGCTCTTTCAAATCAAGGCTGAAGACTTTTCTTTTTGATGCTGTCTTTCTTTAAATAATTGATCATTTCTTACACTGCACTGGTACTTTTATTCTTGTATTTAGACCCATCTTATTTTATTTGAGCGTTTTTTTTTAAATATTTGTACCCGTTTTTAATTGCTCTGAAGCACTTTGATTGACTTTGATTCAAGAACAGTTTTTTTTCCAAAAGCCATAACCTCTTTGAACTCCCCACATGCACTGACTTCACAGTCTGACCCCCCCAACCCCCCGGACTTTCTTCTACCCACCTATTGTGCAATATTTAATATTTAATACTATTGATAATACTGTGCAATTCCACTACTGTGCAATATCTGTATACTGTGCAATATCATTACTCTCATTGTCCAATATCTATTACTCATTGAATATGATCACCATTATTGGGAAATATTCAAATAATGTGCAATAACCCACACTGCATATCACACTGTATATAAAACCATATTTATTTTTTTTATATGTATATAGTGTCTCAGAACTGTGCACCTTACCCCCCTTTTTTGCACTACTTATTTTATTTCATGTTATATTTATTTTACGTACATGGAAAAGGAGTTGCTTTTAATCTCATTGTACATGTGTATAGTGACAATAAAAGGCATTCTATTCTGTTCTACTTTGAACTGCCTTGTTGCTGAAACGTGCCAGAAAAATTAAAGCTGCCTTGCCTGTTATTAAAATGTCAAAACAGACTTAAAATGCTAAACATGCAGCCAAAGGATTATCCTAAACAATGATCACAATCCATGTATCATAGAAATAAACGCAATAGATAACATAACCTGGTACTGAAAAGTCAATTTGAAAAACAGAATTTCTGACTACTTCTGAACTCTAAAGACAAATTAAACAGGGACACGGGAAAACGTTTTAACCCGACACTAAGTCCTGTAGCATGAAAGAGAACCAAACTGAATGTAAATTGTAACGCTAACTACGTAGCTGCAGAGACACCGACTTATGGTAAAAAATGAAATATGCAAGATGTTATTGCTCAAAGCTGCAATTATCTTTTTTTCCCTCTTTCAGCCACTTGGGTACAGAAGTCCACGACAAGCTGAATATCGCACACATAATTAAAATACTAAATAAAGTTATGTCAAATGGAGCAACATTATCAATCTATTTTGGAGTTGTGTTTCTGTTCCCCCGTCGAATGGAAGTCTTATAGTAACTGTCCTTTTAGCTCCGTCTTGGCCTCAACAAAGCAAAAAACAGCCACTAAATAAATAATAATAATAATAATAATAATAATGTATACTTTATTAATCCCGCAAGGGAAATTACAATGTTTTCACTCTGTTATTATTACACACAGGCCTGAATTACACACACATGCTCAGTACCTGTACATGCAGCAATGGAGAGATGTCAGAGTGAGGGGGCTGCCCATGGAAAGGCGCCCCGAGCAGTTGGGGGTTCGGTGCCTTACTCAAGAGCACCTTGGCAGTGCCCAGGAGGCAAACTGGCACCTCTCCAGCTACCAGTCCAGCAACCCTCCGGTTCCCAACCCAACTCCCTACTGACTGAGCTACTGCCACCACAAATGCTCCACTGTGTTCAGCTAGTCACTAATCGTCTTCAGTTTTGTGTTGGACACGTGCACGGTGGGTTTCGGGAGCTCTTTTGTTTATATAAAAAAAAAAAAAAAAAAAAAAAGAGCATCTGCATTTCAAAACAACGCTGATGAGCCGAGGGATGGAACCGAAACCATTAAGCTGCGGGCCGTAAAACCAAACCAACGAGCTGAGAAACTACGAGCGACCCTTTCCACAAAACAGGGGATCCAAAAAATATATTACAAAAAAAGTTGGTTGGTAACAATTATTTAAAGGCTTTTCAAGGAAATAACATCCTAAAAATGCAAAAGTAATAAGGGTACATGCACACATTTTTACTTCTTGACTGCGTTCTTCTTAAGTTGAGTAAAACAAACGAACATTGCTTACTCCCACTGCTTTTAAAGTGCTCACATTATGCTTTTCCCCCTTTCCTTTATTGTGTTATATATCTTTTTTGTGCATGTTATAGGCTTCCAAAGTGAAAAAGCCCAAAGTCCAACCCAAAGGCACTTACCATCTCCAACAGAAAACACTGTTCACAAACTGCTCCAAACAGCTCTATTGTGGTCCAGCCTTTACTTCCGTGACGACCGTGCGTCACTTTGGAACACACGTTATAATGCTCGCCTAGCTGCTAGCATGGCACTCCCTCATACTCTGCTTCTGACTTTTTTTGAAAATTA
The DNA here is from genome assembly GCF_008315115.2 of Sander lucioperca. Lineage (NCBI taxonomy): Eukaryota > Metazoa > Chordata > Actinopteri > Perciformes > Percidae > Sander > Sander lucioperca. The sequence continues at coordinate 18,673,005 of NC_050176.1, forward strand.
AACCATGTAAACCTATTCTGATATAACCTCTAAATACAATTATGAACCTGAAAATGAGCATAATATGGGCACTTTAAGCTATTTTCCACAACCGTTTCATCAATGACATACTGTATAAAACAAAGTTGATTCAACCTACAGCCAATTCATGAATGTGGCTCCCAACAGTGCACCAGATGTTTTTTTTCTTTTCTTCCTAGAATGGAAGGGAGGACTTCTGAATAATTCACAGATCATTAATTGACTTTGGTGTAATTAGACCATTTTATCTTCCAGCACAAAAGATCGGATCGTTTTAGGTACAAAGCCACGGACAAATTATTAATGTGCCTTCCGCTGCTGTTCTAGGAAAAGGAATGAGTCAGGTTGGACTTTTCCAGGAGAACGGCTTGTCTACAAAGCAACAACAACAAAAACACTATGTGGTTATTTCCAAGAAAGTAGCCCTTGTTTCACAGGAAGAAATATGTCTTATCTTCAGCAGGAGCTGCAGTGAATTAGAAGAAGAGTTCCAGCTACAGAAGTTTCATCAGGGAGAAAACCAAAAGGCATGGAGACATCAGAGAGCCACCCACTCTGTTTGATTGACAGGCATTGTTTAGGGAGTGCAGTAAAGAGACTGGAACTGTGGGACATATATAGATGCCACGTGTCCTTTTTTTTATGAGAGGCTGAATATATTTTCTCAGTCGAGTCCTTTTGTCTAAAATAAACGCAATTTGATGCGATCGCAGCACAGCTGCCTCTAGGTGAACTGACCTGTCTGAACTTCTTGCAGTGAAAGTTTTTCACCTCCGAGGAGTCTGTGATCTGGTTCTTTCTCTTGTTCTGGCACTTCTTCCTCTTGTCCTGCAGGTTGGTAGCGATACCGCCACTGGAAGAGAGAGACAGAAAGAGAGAGAGAGAGAAAAGACAGAATGAAAGGTTAGAGATGGATGGAGGAAAGAATGTGGAGGAGGGAGATTGAAATGGGGGGGGCGGGGCAGGAAAGAGACAAAGACAAAAGGAATGAAGAGGATGGATGTGCAAGGCGGTAATGAATCTGTATTCACAGCATTATTCTTTAAAAAGACAATTACCAGTAGTTTAAGTGACTAGTTCAGGGTGTTCACAAGTCCCCCAAAAAGCCATGTATCATATCTTTGAATTTGAGTTGATCTGTCTTCAGGATGATAAAAGTATTTAAGAAATTGAGAAACACAACATGTTCCTCTGTAATTTCGGCTTGACATCTACAATGTGATGTTTTGGTGCACAAAACGTCACAAAGAGCAAAAATGAGAAGCCAGCCCTTTCATGCAAACGTTTCCCCTAAAACTAATAATCATTTTCAGACTTGAATTGGGGCTTGACATTCATTCTTATCAGCTTTTAAACTGAAAAGAGGAGTCTTTCTTGATCCAAATTTTCAGACACATTTCCAGAATTACAGCTGAAGTCCCCTGTCTGTAAGTGTGTGTGTGTTAGTTACCCAGCTTTGGCTCGAGCTTTGGGTCCCCAGAAGGCCTGCGGATTCTCCTGGAACCGGGTCAGGTGGCGTTTACGGGACTGAGGGTTGGCGTCCTCCCTCACAGTGAAACAGGCTTCTAAGCTGCGCACACACACACACACACACACACACACACACACGTTAAGTAGGTACATTTAAGATTAAGACATACTTAATTGATCCCGAAAGGGGATTCCATTACTAGGGCCTAAGGCCTTTATACATACATACATACTATACATACTGCATAGAATAGTAAGCTATTAAAATAATAATTGTTGTTGATTTTATAAATCATGTTTTAATGTTAAACACACATCCTTAGGATTAACTGGATGTGTGAATAGCTACCTTAGTGAATACCTTACCTATGGGCCAGTAAGCCTATCATCAGTGTTGGGTTTTTTCCCCCAAATAGGCGTATTTATATTTGATAATACTACGTTGGATTCATATCAAGGCATTTTAGTTTTTGAAAAAACATTCAAAAACTGAACAATAATTTGGTACCCCCCCTGCAAATGAAGATCTCTGCACTAATGAGAGATGTCAGAGTGGGGGGTGGGGGGGGGGCTGCCCATTAAAGGCGCCGCCGAGCAGTTGGAGGGTTCGGTGCCTTGCTCAAGGGCACAGCGGCAGCGTCCAGGAGGTAAAATTGGTACCTCTCCAGCTACCAGTCCACACTCTCTACTTGGTCCGCACGGGGACTTGAACCGGCGACTCTCCGGAGCCAAAGCCAAGTCCAAACGGACTGAGCTACTGCCACCCCATATTTGAAGGTTTTTAACATTTCAAGGTTCCACAAAATAAATTGTGTTTTTTTGCTTTCTTTTTACAAAGGAAATTCCACAGGCTCATATGAAGTGGTGCTGGCTATATTGATATCACAGGTGTTCAGGGCTCTGCCTTGCACTTCTTTAACACAAGAGCATAAACTATCTCAGTATCATTCATCTGATGTTGTGGGCCTGATAAACTGGTTGGACTCTCAAGTCTAGGACATGGTCTCACCTGGGCTCTGTGGAGAGGATCTTGAAAGCGGGGCTTGTCTCCGACAGCTTCTCCCTCTTCACAGGATTGGCCTTCTCCTGTGACAGACGACCAATCAAACATACACCGTGTTAAGTGAAAATGATTGCATTGCATTTTGTGTTTCGGGAGACCAGTTTCAATGGATTCCTGGGAATCTAGTCACAGTGGTTCAGACTTATTAAAAATAGCTGCAGTAGTTGTTTTTTGTCATCGTTGTAAAATGAGTCATGTTTACCCAGCAGCGCATGATGTCCCAGATAGCTGCAGGAGGAGCGTCTGTCTTGATGGCATTCTTACAGGCGTGAGAGAGAGAAACCCTGTGGCCTGCATGAAGGAGAGCAGACCTGCAGAGAGAGAGAGAGAGAGAGAGAGAGAGAGAGAGAGAGAGAGAGAGAGAGAGAGAGAATCAGTTGATTATGTGTGCAACTAATGTAGGGTAGGAACATTTAAGAGAACATGATATGAACGATGAAAGTGGTACAACATCGGATTCCTTTACAAATATTTCTCAAAGACAAGACAAAACTTCTTTGTGTGGAGAAAAAAAAGTGAAGAACCACAATTGTTGTAATACTAGTCCAGGGGTGGCCAACCAGTTAGGTATAAAGAGCGCACCATAGCAAAAAGCCACACAACACATGCACGTCCACACTACAACAGCAACAGTGTCTTCCAGATGTGATGACAGTCATAATACATAGCAGTTTTCATAGTTTTTTTTCTCACTTAGATTGACTCAGTGGGAAACCTGACAGTCTTTGTTATCCACAATCCTTTTCAGGTCTTGCTTGAACTCGGTTGTGGCCACTCGAAGAACTCTCTCACTCATTTGTCACTAGAGGGGCTTTCAAACAATCGGATTCAGCAGTGAAAGGGTTAACGAGGAAGGTGATCTGTGGCCGCTGTTTTTCCTCAGGTTGCAGAATCTGTCCTCAAAACTCTGCATTATTTTCCATTTTAAAATAATTGGCAAATGTATTGGCAGATGCATTCAAATGTTTTTTTTACTTATCTGAAATACTGTATGTTTCAGAAAAGTTAAAAACAACAATCAACCAAGACACAGCCCCCAGCCACACAGTAAGAGCCTCACAGGAGCAGGCAAAGAGCCGCATACGGCTCAAGAGCCACAGGTTCGCCACCCCTGTACTAGTCTATATCGACAAACTTTCACGGAACTTTCACGGGATGTCCCTCAATTTTAGGCCAGAGGTCTGTTACCTCCCGGTTTCTTAGTGTTGGCATTCTGAACTGCTCCTCAGATCTCTGCAGGGTAAATCCAGACAGCTAGCTAGACTGAGTTTTCTGTTGTACGACTAAAACAACTTCTGAACGTACACGTTCCACTAAAACAAGTTCCTTCCCGAGGCTATTTTGCAGAGGCCCCGTCATTGTGTCTGGGGCCTAGCAGCGCCCCAAACGATTGTGACTGGTTTAAAGAAATGCCATTAAACCAGAGCGCGTTTTACTCCCATCCCAGGACTGCTGTGTGGACTAGCCAGACCTTCCTCTGCAGCGCTGTGGAGGAAGGTCTGGCAATGCGAGACTATTGTAATGCTAACAGGATATGTTGAATAAAACACTGAATGCAGCCTGGAAAAATGTTGACACTCACTGATACAAATTAATCTACTCACAAGATCTTGGTAAAGCGGCATACAAATGTGGCCGCTTGATGGCAGCAGAACAAGCTAAATATCATGACTTTGTTTCTGTTATGTGAATCGCAGAAAACAATCTGAGATTAGATGAGTGTTTCAGAGGGATAAACCAAAACAAAAAAGGTTAAAGGCTAAAGGGCGCCATAGAACTGGGGGAACTGCAGAGTTGTGTGCACACTTCACAATACAAATAGACATTTGATCCACTGTTCTATCCAGTGTATAAAAAAAAAATGGATTAGTGCAGCTTTAAATTTCATATAATCATTCATTCCTTCATGTAGTTTATTTATCGTCTGACCAGATTTCTTTCTTTCCCGTACATGTTTTTCAGTTAGATAAATCCCAGTCCAAAAACATTGTGGTTCTTATCTGTGCTAATGTTTACTTTACCAATGACCCCATTTCTGAAATGTTCAAATCTCAAAAAATGCACCATAGCTTCATGACAACACTGTATACAGATTTGTGTGTGTGATTACTTAAACTGGAGCAGGGGCGGAGTACTGCAGTGTATCGTGCTGCTCAGACTGTCCATAGTGTAATAAAGAGGCACATCTTCCAACTCCTGAAACAAACAGCATATCACAGGTGATAATGTGTTAGTTTACTGGGAAGTGGTAAGCCAAGAAGACATAGATATGAAATGACGATACCAAAAGAGAGCGTACATAAAAAGGAAAATAAGTACCTCAGTCACCATGCTGAGCATACCCTCAATGCGTTTGGACGTCCCAAATCGGGACGGGTTCCCCGACACGGCAGACAAAACCTTCTGGACAAATGCCAAGTCATAGATGGGCTCCGCCCAGATAGGACCCCCCAGCTACAGAAAGGACAGACACAGGCTTCAGTTGGTTTACTCTGTGTGTGTGTGTGTGTGTGTGTGTGTGTTTGTGTGTTTGCACAGTAATGACTACAAACAAGCAGAGAGGTTTGCACACAGTTGACACCTGGCGAAAAATCAACAACAAGCAAATGTGTATAACTATAAATACAGAACATTTCGACAGTTTACATGATGTGTGAAGGCTGATTTATAGCAGTATGTGGGCTGAGCCTATGCTGTAGCCTGCGTACGTGGTCTACGCCGTTCCCGTATCTCTTTAAGTGAAGAGCAGAGCTTTGAAGCGAGTAGCGAGCCCTGGTGGCGGAGACGGAGAAACAAGTGTCTCCCCCCTTCCTATAGCAGGAGAAGTTAACCAACTCCTTGATTTCATGTTGTTTACGGTGAAGAAAAAACATGGAAATAAGTAGGGGGGAAATGTGATGTTTTTTTCACTGAAAATTTTGCCCTATGTTCCCACATTTTTAAGATTTTTCTTAAAATTAGGCCCTATGTTCCCACAGCCCTATGTTCCCACATTAACAGTAACCCTAACTCCGTAACCCTAACATAGGGCTGTGGGAACATAGGGCCTAATTTTAAGAAAAATCTTAAAAATGTGGGAACATAGGGCTGACCCCGTAGGATACGCCGCATGATACGGCGTAGACTCAGCGCAGCATGTGTGTGTGTGTGTGTGTGTGTGTGTGTGTGTGTGTGTGTGTGTGTGTGTGTGTGTGTGTGTATCACCTGATGTCTCTGTCCACAGTGCTCACACTCTGGTCCAACCGGGGGTCCGGCAGCAGGAGAATACTTCATACTGAAATCATAGCAGATTCATCTTCACTACCAACATGCTGTCCAGAAGCAGATACAACCAAGACATGTAAGTCACTCGCCTGGGCACAGCAGTGCTTTGAGCTAAATGCTACCGTCAGCATGCTAACATGCTCACCATAGACATAAATGTATTATTTCTATGATGCTCAGAGTGACAATGCTAACAAGCTTATGTTTAGCAGGTGTAATGTTTACCATATTTACCGTCTTATCTCAATGTGTTAGCATGCTAACATTTGCTAACTAGGCAAGGCAAGTTTACCTACACAGCACATTTCAGCAACAAGGCAATTGAAAGTGCTTTACATAGAACAGTTAAAACATTAAATAAAGAGAATCAAAAATAAAAAAGCTAAACTAGCAGTGCACAAAGTACAGCTAAGGTTGACTGGATGTCAATAGTTTTACAAGTATTTGATTAAAACAAAAGTATTTTGACCTGATGATGGCGCTAGAGCGAACGTTAAAGGTGCTGTAGGTAGGATTGGGAAGATCCAGGACTTAGCCAAAAAATTTGAACATCAACAACTTCTCAGTCCCTCCCCCCTTTCTGCTAAAACCCAAAACGGTCTCCTAAGCCCCTCCCCCCACAAGGGAGAATGAATGTGTGTGCATGAGCAGTGATTGACACAGAGTTAGACACAAAGTTAGTTTTATAAGTCTTACCTACTGCACCTTTAAGGGATCATCAAAGTGATGAATGTCTGCACAAATTGTCATTGTTTCATTGCCATCACTAGTCTGGCTATCAGCAGACCAAGCTCAATCTTTTAAGATTGAACATTATTCTAGGGAGTCTGCTCTGTATTTTCTACTGCACAAGAGGCGTGATCAACGGGCAGAGTTCAAATGACTCTGTACCCAATTGGATAGTCCTTCAACCAATCAGACCAACGATCCGGGTGACGTACTTTGCAGAGTTATTTAAAAAAAATAAAAATAAAAAGCGTAGGTAGTAAGGCAAACACATCCTTCTTTTGTAGGAATTGTTCCAGGGCAAGTTTCTGTTCCGTTTTCAGAGAAAACTTGCCTTTGAAATCTTTTAAAACAGCAGTGACAGCAGCATCAACGGGTTGCTGCGCTTCGGTGGCCGTCATGTTGAATGAAAACAAAAAGCTGCTTGCCTTCGTTTCTCTACCGTCATTGTGTTAAACCTGCCAATAGCGCGCCAGGTGGATAAGCCAGTTTGTGATGGATTCCCGCAAATTTGTAACGGAAGCAGGACAGATAAACGTACAGGTTTCCAGCTTGAGCTGCAGGGCGAAATCAAATCGCCAGCAGATCGGGCTGGGTTTACCCAGTCTATGCCAGTCTATTTTTTTCCATTTGAAAACCAGCAGAAAGACCCAGTTGTACAGCGTGGACTGTCTTACTGTTTTCCATTGCTTGTTCTCCTGCCCATTCTCTGTAGGTGAAAAGAGCCACAGCCGACACAGTTGTAGACCAGAGCCTGTTTACTGCAACACAAGACGGGGGGAAAAAGCTGAATGTAAGATTTAACCACTGTGCATGTTTGTATGTGAGCACGTATGCTAGTATGTATAGTATAGTGCATGCATACATGTATCATATTGATACAAGCACGCTTAATATTGTCAGTTTGACTCTCCTTACAAATTCTCCTAAATAAACATTACATTTTTACACGTCCCATATTTCTAATCTTTTTCTTTTTTTCTTTATCTCACCAAGTTGCTGCTGCCATTATTTTTAGTATTTGTTGCTGCAGTGACCCAGTTTCAGGATCATTCAACTTTCATCACATATCCTTTGTAAGTACAGTATATCCATGTGTGTGCGTGTGTGTATGCACGCGTGCATGTGTGCGTGCGTACGTGCGCGCGTGTGTGAGCACCTTGCTGAGTTTTTGACCGTGGCCTGTCCTGTGAAGACGCGTACAAAGACCCGGATGTAAAAGTCGACACTGACGGACAGCAGGGGCTGGATGTACCGCTGGTACACCCCCGCCCTCTGGTCCAAACTGTGGAGGATGATACGAAGAGCCTGCATGGGGAAAAAAGAAAGAGAAGCACACACATTTCTTCGTTTTGTTTTCTTGATGTAAAATGTCTGATCCACCATTTGCACGGCTCAAAACATCTGTCTGCCCAGTACGCCACTGGGACTGCTCTCATTATTGAAGATCTTCTTCTCCTTCCGACGCTGGACTTAATTAATGAATTATTCAGACAACAATCATGTTAATATCTTGCCTATATATATATATATATATATATATATATATATATATATATATATATAAAAAGCCTGATAATATCTCAATCCTGACTGACTGAATTGTGTTCACATTAAATACTTTTTTTTTTTTTTTTATACGTACAAAATGATCATGATGAAACGGAATGATTATCACCCAAGTAGAGCTGCAACAATTAATCGATTAGTTGTCAACTTAAATTAATGGCCAACTATTTTGGTAATCGATTTGAGTCATTTTTCTATGAAAATAAAATAAAAACTCTCTGATTCCATCTTCTTGAATGTGAATATGTTCTAGTTGTCTTCTCTCCTCTGTGACAGTGAACTGAATATCTTTGAGTTGGGGACGAAACAAGACATTTGAGGACGTCATCTTGGGGCTTTGGGAAACACTGATCGACATTTTTCCACAGTTTTCTGACATTTTCTAGACCAAACAATTAATTGGTTAATCGAAAAATATATACTGACAGATTAATTAACAATGAAAAAATAATCGTTAGTGGCAGCCCTACACCCAAGCCTTGAGCATAAACTCACATGAAATTATTTCTAAAGAAAAAAGAACTGTTTTATCTAGTATAAATAAAAGGGAGCGTTTGGGTTTATCACAGCGTACTTCCTGCTGGTTCGGGAAACAACATATTTGTCACTGTGGTTAGCGCTAGACTGGATCATTCATCCGAAATGCGAGAGCTGCAGGCGACAGGCTTCACACCTCCAACTCCTCAGAAAGGTGAATAACTGAACCGTCGCGCTGCTGTGGGAAAAACTATTTGCACCGTGCGCAGCGGGAAACCAAAGAGGCTGCTGGCATGATATACAGTAGAAAGAGCAATTATTGACTGATTTCTTTATTAAAAACAACATGAGTTTGTTTGGCTGTTCCTTTTCTGTTTTTCTGTATTTCTGACACAGTAGCTGCTCAACGAGTGTTTGCTGTAGTGATAAACCACTCTGGCTGTAACAGGGACACTGACTTCAGAGTACAAATGGAACGCACTGTTACTACCGGTAACAAGGGGGGGTGTCGCCATCTCAACAAGGACTGAAATCTTAAGGATTATAACTTTAAAAGACACCAGGAGCAGCAAAATGTCGTCAGTTTGGAGGCTTTTTCCTTCATCTTTCTATCCTTGTGAAAAAGTGCCCTAGTACAAGAAACACACACACAACACACACACACACACACACTACTTGTAGCCTCAGGCCAGAGTCTATGCAATGTTTACTGTGTTTCCCTCAGACCCACACACATTCTGCACACACTGCTTCACAAAGGATCAAGACATCATGAATGCAAACAGACGTGTCTGTGCATGTTCTCTGCGTGCATGCATGATGTGTGTGTATGTGTACTCACCATCTCATGGCAGTATTTGGCTTTGATGGAGACTGAACCGTATTTGCTGTAGCAGGTCTCTCCGCTGTTTCCTGCCATCACCGCCATGTCTGTACATGTTACACACAACAGACCTGGGAGGGAGGGAAACAAAAAGGAGACCGCGAGTCAGCAAAGACGACAAAAGAGAGGAGCAGTGAATAGAAAAGACGTCCTTTTAAAAACAATGGGTTAAAGTAACGCTTGGGGTGGGCGCCTGGGTAGCTCACCTGGTAGAGCAGGCGCCCATATATAGAGGTTTACTCCTTGACGCAGCGGCCGCAGGTTCGACTCCAACCTGCGGCCCTTTGCTGCATGTCATTCCCCCTCTCTCTCCCCTATTATGTCTTCAGCTGTCCGATATGAATAAAGGCCTAAAATGCCCAAAAAAATAATCTTAAAAAAAATTCAGATGGTGTCAGATTGGCTGTCAAGTGTAACCCAGTCCCTCCAGAAAAACGCGATTATGCGATCGCATAATTCAATGCATAATCAGCCAAAGTTCCCACAATTTCATCGTAAAAAATTGCATAAATATCCCGCATATTCCATCGCATTTTTTAAGAAAACATGCCGCATAATCAAGGATTTTTGCCCGCAACAATCACAAAAAAAATCATTTTTCTGGGAAAAAAAACAGAGTTCAATAATGTCAACCAAATCCATAAGAAAAAGGGTGAGAAATAAAAGTTTCTTTCAGGAATGGATTAGTATTGAGCAAAGTAATATTGTTTGGAAATGACACACATGCATGGCCATGTCTCGTGCATTTCATTTCATTTGAAAAATGAAAAGCTATGCAACTGATAACTTTTTAACCCATCGACTTAACCAAGGAGAGACAGTGGGTACACAATGTATAGAGAAGACAAAGTTAAAAAGAATGACCATTTCCAGTTTTATTACCCACATAACGTACCCAAGATATCTGGGTAGAAAATGCACATACTCATATCTATCAACCCGGCTGCTCAGTGAGAATTCTTAGCAGCAATAAATGTATTGATCCAGTGTACCTTGGACGGAGCGGTCTCTGCTGTTTAAGAGGCAGTTTGCATCTTCACTCTAAAGTTTTGTTTCATTACCGATTGTTGTGATGGATCACTTTCTTAATGTGGACAAACGGGGAGAGTCCACAGATCGTTGAATAGAAGAGACAGGATGCTCTCCTCTGCCCTAAGCCAGGAACACACTGGACATTTTTTAAATCCTTACTGTAAAAATAAAAAACTCTGTATTGCATTTAACATCAGACTGTTACCAATGACAGTCCCAGATAATCGTCCAGGGCAACAAAACTACAAATTGACTAGAGCGGACCTAGAGACAGAAGAATGAAGAGTTGATTGAATTATTGACAGAGTAAACTACCCACCTCCCTCACTGACGGCCTGCACGGCGGCATCCAAGAAGGAAGCGGGGCTTCCGTAGGGATCCAGATCGATGACATCAAAACGCTCCTTCTTCCCTCGCATCTCATACATCAGCATACTGCAGAGAAGAAAAAAAAAAAAGGAGAGAGGCGAAAAGAAATATCCATGAATCCATGACAACTGAAAAGATACGTAAGACAGAAATTCATTTAAAAGTGGAGCAGGTAGGGATGGAGAGAAGAGAGGAGTAGTAACAAGATGAGTCAAGGCCACTTTAAAAAAAAAAAACAGAGAGCAGATTATTCCAGAGAAGAAAGAGGACAAGCGACTGAATAAGAGAGGCATGAAGACAAGCAAGCCAAAGAGAAAAGGGGAGAGCGGCACGCACGAGGGAAAGAAAAAGGACAAAAGAGAACATAAAGGAAGAAAAGCAAAGAGACAAGAGTGGTGGAGATGAGAGCAGGAACACGGAGATGAATAGAACAAGAGGTCAAAGGGGAAGGCTGGAGAGGAATGAAGATGAGAGAAGCATCGGATAAATACAGGAGGAGGAGGAAAAACAAGACAGCAAATCAGTGAAGCAGATCAATCCCAGGGGCAGAGGCAGACGGGCAGCAACAAGCGGTTCCCTGAAAGTGCCGAGTAATGGTACCTGGCGTCCCTGCAGCTAGCTTCGAGCAGGTGGCTCACTCCGTTGTACTGGGCATTGCGGGCGATCAGCGCCGCAGCCTTGGTGGAGAAGTCGTTGGCGGTGACGCTCTGCAGGCCCGGGACTTCCAGAGCGAAACGCACAGAGCGCAAACCGGACGCCGCCAGACCCTCCAGCACGCGAAGGCCGCGCTGAAAAGGAGGGAGAAGTACTATTAACTGTATGTTACCACTGCTATCGCAACTGTTGCTGCACCGAGCGGCCACGTTGGATTTTTAGCGATTTTTAGCGTTTCCGACTTTGACCTCGAAAAATCCGAGTTCAAACGGAACGCACCATTAGAAAGTTAGCGATATGTAGAGCTAGGGCTGGGCGATATGAAGAAAATCAAATATCCCGATATTATTGACCAAATACATCTATATCGACATTGCGACGATATTGTAGGTTTGAGTATTGGTGCTTTCATAAAATATTTACACAATGTGACTTTTGATAAATAATCACCCACACATAGACTAATGTGTGGCGGTGTGCCTCACTATCAACACCGGCCACCGCACATTGCGTTTAGTTATTAATTAATTTATTTTTTTAACGCTATTTAAAACACGTTCAGCTGCATTTCTTTTCCCTGCTCTCCTCCGTCTCTCTGTCACTTGTGTCTCGCTCACACACACACACACGCTCTCTCACACTCACACACACACACACACGCTCTCTCACACACACACACACACACCTCCTCCCACCGTGCACACAGTGTCTGTCTCCATAAAGGAGAAAAATTTCACAAGTTCACGAAAGGTTGGAATCTATCTCGTGAACACCTTTATACAATCACACATTAAAAAGTGCTATAAAAATATTTTATATTCTGAATACAATGTCAGTGTGTTAATGTTTGAGTCCCGACCCGACTCTTAGCAAACAAGCGATTGCGCCTGCTTTAGAAAGTTAACTAGTCGCACGTTTGCGGTAAAATGCAGTTGGGTTGTCGAGGTCAAAACAATATACGTAGCAGCTGCGAATCAAATAAACGTATTATAAATAATGTCATGTCATTTTTTACTCTCACACTGAATGTTTGGTACTTCAATCCAGATGAGTATTGAAAAGTATTTTCCGCGACTGAAAAAGGCACGTGTTGAGGATGAGGACCAGCCTGAACCGGAGGTATCGGTCTGAAACAGAGCTGAACAGTCCGACCAGTGTAATTAGTTATGTTATTAATTTGTTTACAATATTTTAAGGCTTCAACCAGTGTACAAAATAGTGTGCAGCAGGTTTATTAGAGCTTTTTCACCCAAAACTGCTGCCTGCTTCATCTGGAAATGATGCTGATGAGAGCAGTGAGCGGAAAGCAAAACAGTACAGTTCTCAATGGGTTCATCACTAGAGCAACTTCTTTTACATAATATTCTTAATTTGAGCCATGCTTTTATTACAGAAATATTGATTTTACCAGCTGTAAAGCTGCAGTAACACAGGCTATTTCAATGCATTCTTTCCTTAAACCTGTAGATCAGATAGCTAGCTTCTGATCTACAGGTTTAAGGAAATTATATATATATTATATTCCACTAGGAAATTCATTTTTACACCCAATCACTGGCCTAATCACCGCCAAGAATTGGTGTCTTGAAACTTAAACAGCAAGCGACAAATCGGAGCAATCTATCCGGAGAAAGTTGGAATCACCAACAATGGGTGAGCATCGTTTGCACCTCAGTCAGTGAACAACGGGATAAAACACAGCTCTTCATTGACATCTGATAACATTAGTATAACATAATGAAATCCTTCAACGTTTTAAAAACTGATCTAATTACCGGTCTGTACCTGTGAAATTACCTTGTGCAACATTAACATAAGTCATTTGATGGAAGGCCTAATCCAAACTGCTTCATGCCAGCTTCAGTGTGTATATTTTTAGCATTGGGAAACCCCAGTGAGACTCAAACCACTAGCCCTGACAGTACTAGAACATTTATCTGTTCTACAAAACCACACTCACGTAGGGCTGGGTACCGAACTTTGATACTTTAAAAAGGTGCAGTAAGTAAGCCTTATAAAACTAACTTTCTGTCATATTTGCTGAAACTGACCGTATGTTCCAGTAGAACTACATGAAGCAGGTAATTTAAAAAAAAATCTGGCTCCTCTGGCACCACCTACAACCTGTAGTGCGATTTGCAAAAATCCACCGCTCCCTGTTCAGATGCACCAATCACGGCCGGGGGGGGGCTGCATAAGGAGTAAATCTCAATAGCGGCAGTGGACCAATAAGCATGCAGCATGCTTCTACCAAGATGTGATAATGTTTGTGATTGGCTGTCCGGCATGCAGGAAAAACTCAACGTTACGCACTAGGGCTGTTGGAACGAATTCCAAAAGTCGAATATAATTCAAATAGTAAAAAAAATCAATACTATTCGAATGCTGAAATTATTATTCAAATGTGATTTTTTTTATAAATATGTTGGCTAACGTTAGCTAATCTCCGTCATCTCACCTTGGCCACCCGCATGTGAAAACAAAATGCTTTTGTCATGTCACGTCTGATGAACAATACGTTAGCCGGAGTAAGAAACACAAGGCGTTGTGACGTCTTAACATCACGGAGAGCACGTAACGATAGTACGTGGGGAGTGACAGGCTGCGGCTGGAAATCGGAAGAAGGATGGGGAATAGTTTTAACATGACTTTATTTCCTAACTGCATCGCGAGTTATAGGAGCTTAGGAGCTTCACAGAGACCGCTAAAGTTTATGTTAGCCGCCCTACAGCTGTCAGAGTAGCTTCGACTTCATATATTCCCTTCTAACAGCTGTCTTCTCCGTAATGTGACAATCTGCAAGAAACAGGTTGCTTATAAATCACTAAAATAGTAGTGACAGTACCGTTTGGCTTACTTATCAATGCCGTTAGCATCGTGGCTAACAGTTTTGTTACTTAGTTTATGACAAATGGTTTCGCCTGTGCTTTCTAACATGATGCCATTGTGCTAACCGAGCACCATTAGCCTTTACAACAGAACCGCTTCAATACACTTGTTAGATAATGTTTCATTACAGAGTTCTCTGTGGATTTGTGTTTGTCGCTGTGTGCTCGTGGTGGAAAATGACAGTAAACAGAGAGCGGCGTGTCGGAAATGCAATGTGCCGTGACGTAGGTCCCCTTCAAGGCCAGGCTAACGTTGGAAGTCCCTCTAGTGGACTGTGTGTAACAACCACATGCTTATAGTGGCATTGACAATGCATAAGCCTGAGTAGTGTAGTACATATTAATAACAGGCTGCATTTGAGCATTAAATATTAGATTTTTTTTTTAAATAACAAATGAAATTTGAATGGTATTATAGAGGAAGATTGGCAGCTCTATTACGCACAGAGACGAGGCTGACGTGTGTATTGGTGTGTTAATACACACCGTGTGTTATAGTATTTTGACAGGCTTGATTACAGTGTGCGTTAGGTGATTCTTCACTGGTCTCACGATTCGATTACGATTACCCTGTCAACAATTCAAATCGATTCAATATCACGATGCGTCACCTCCTCAATATTATTATATATTGCTACACCTGGTTTTCATCAACAACTTCAAGCAGTCAAGATAGATATGAACTCCCCTTTTTATTGTATCTGCTCTTAAAAAAAAGACACTTCCTGAATGTAGCAGAGTCTGAACACAGCAGACAACCGACAATAGGCAAAAACAAAAAAGCAGGTACCGGAAAATCAACAAGTAACATTAGTAGGAAATAATCGTCTAGATCCTCAACGTGATACATCGATGCAATGATTAATTTCAACAACCCTAGTGTGCGTCACATAGGGGTAAAGGAGCTGAAAATTTAAAATAAAAGATTTGTACCGTAATGTGTAATGCTGTAATTTCTTAAAATTAAAAAAATTGGATTTTATTGTTCAGGAACAGTTATCAAATTTTGCGGTATTGGTAGCGTTATCGTACATTTTTGAACGATACCTAGCCCTACACTCACGGTCTCAGAACATTTGCTTCTTTTTCTGTCTGGCTTTACTTTTTTAATTTTTCAGTTTTTGATCACTGTTTGTGTTTATAATGATCCCAATTAGCAATTAAAACTGCGACTTCGCAATTACACTGCAAATCAACTGGTTTGTACCTCGCATTTCTCCCCCACTGTTGCGGTTACAGCCGGAGACTCTGCTCCGTTTTTCTCCTCCGTCTGTGCGTCGTCCTCGTTGGTCTCCTCTGACAGAGACACCAGCACCCTCTCTTTCTCTCCGGGCACCACCACCTTCACCCCGCGCTGAGCCAGCAGATCTCTGGCAAACTCTGTGATCACAGCACACCTGGGAATAGAAAATGATTTTTCTATGTATAAACATGTACTGTAGATATCACAACGGGAGTTAAATAACAGCGCTTACAAAATATTCATGACATTTGCGGTCATCCAAACAAAATTTTAGTGCTTCTTGCACAAAATGAAAGACACTAATCTAGTCTGACACAGTGGGTTAAAATCACAGTTACAATATTATTGTGTAGGTTATTGTGTTTCAGAGGTAGACTTGTCCCCGTTTTGTAAAAAATAAAAATAAAAAAATAAAAAAATACCGTCCAAAGTATGACTGGCACACTGTGAGTGATGGAGTGAATGTGTAAAACACTACTACGATCATGTAATTCTAGGCAGGGAAAACTTGGCCAGCAAAATGAATTATGGAAGCAGAATAAAAGATATGACATGTGAGACTGAGTAAAAATGTCTTGTCCTGCTGACAGCAAATTAATTCCTCCACTGAGGAGGTTAGGTGCTCAGTCCTGTACTAGCAGAATATATTTTAAAAATAACACATTTTGATGAAAGTTTTGCAAGGGACAAAGAAAGAAATAATTGGGGGTTTTTTTGGTCCAGATGGCGCTGCCATGTGCTCTCTGGTTATATATATCACTGTGAGGCATGTGTCTGGATTTACTGCTAAATTGAATGGCATTTTGCATACAGGTGTTGCTAAAACAACATCATGAATTAAACTGGAATTAGCGGGTCATGAGTCTGACTCACTTCTAAATTATGCACAATTCATCTTTGTGCAAAGGAAGAATAAGAATTAAATATTCTCAAACAATCACTATGCTTGTCTACCACCGTGTCTGTTTAGGTCTGGATGCAGAGGCAGATTCAACACTTTATATATTATCTATTGTTAAAGCGATACTATGAAATGTTTGCACCGTTGCTCATTTCAATACACTCAGAGGTTTTGCCACTAAAGCCTTAGACATATGACCAGTAGTTTATAGTGGCTAATGTTGGCCGATGCTAGCACAACTGGCATCTCTACATCTGCTGCTGCTACACTACATTTAGTACTTATTAATATCCCTGTTTTATCCTTGTTATACATTAAAATAATACATCTAGCAGTGTTTTCCCTAGGTTTGTGAAAGACGTAGGTGCACATATTTGGCAGAGGGTTTAGGGGTCCTCCCTCAAGAAAATGTTGCATTTTTCAATAAAAGGAAGATGCAATTTCACACCATTTTGGGCCATTACTATTATCATATGAGTCTAAATCGTTGGAAAAGCTAGAGAAGATAATAAATAAATAAACTTGCTAAAGAAGTCCACTGGGAACAGACTGCAATAATTACAGCTGAGAAAAGTAATTTAATTAGTTAGTTTTGATGCTCACATTGATTTTACATTTATTCGGCTTAGGTGGTGCCCAAAACAGCTTGGGTGCTGTGCCCAAGCCTTATAATGGTAGCGAAAAGCCTACATCTAGAGCACTGTACTTGACAGAGGTATGCACTCTCTAGTTTAACAACCTAGCAGGGGTGGGAATCACCAGAGGCCTCACGATACGATATCATCACAATACTTACAGTATGTCACGATATTATTGCAATTTTAAACATATTGCAATATTCTGCGATATATTGCAATTTATTACCTTTTAAATGATGTCCCCAAAAAGAAACTTTGTCAACATCTGTTTTATCTAAAAAGATACATTTCTCCGTTTGTTCATCTCACTTCAATTTCATTGCTGCAAAATGGGATTGTCAAGCAGACAAACTGACCAACACAAGGTCGATACTTGGCGTTTGTGTATGGATACAGTACTGCCATGGAAAATATTGCGATACTATGCTGTATCGATTTTTCTCCCCCACCCCTACAACCTAGCATGTTATCGGAAAGCATATTGCTAAATGATTTTTTAATGTCTCTAGCGTAAAAATGAAAGACACATACACTTTGAAGAATACCGTCTATTGGACAATGCCAAATTGTTGACAGGCTTAAAGGTATATCTCCACTGTAATGAATTAATCTAAGGAGACTCATGTCTGTGGTGTAAAGTAATTTTGTTTCTTCAGGGTAAAGGCCAAAGCAGCCAGTGTTTATGCTTACGTCAAATCTCTGTTAAACTCCTGGACCGGGTTGTAAAAGACCTCATTAGCACTGGGGAACAAGATGGCCGCCTTGCCCTCCTTGACCACCGTCTCCCCAGGTAACAGTCCTGCTGAAAGCGGCTTCTCCTTGTCAGCCGTTGCGTCCATGGGTGCCAGGCTCGTATCTTCTGCTGAAGATTCGGCAGTAGTGTGAGGAGGTTTGGTGGTGGGAACCTCTGGGGCAGTTTTTAGGGGCTCCATGGATCTCAGCCCCCTGCTGGCGGAAGCAGCAATGCCTAAGCTCAACTGAAACGTCTGCGTGGCAGAACGGGTGCAGGAAGGATGCAGATGATGGGAGATGATGAGGGGGAACAGCCGAGCTGTCCGCACCAGCATAAAGGTACACCGCCTGGAAAAAGACAAATGACACGTCTGAATGCAGCAAAAATAATTCAGAGTTACACTCAAATGTCTCCAGTTGTGTGCAAATTAAATATACAGTACCAGTCAAACTTTTGGACACACTTTCCCGTTGAAATGAATTAGAAAACGTGTCCAAACTTTTGACTGGTACTGTAGAACCCATCCGACACTGGATTTCTGAAACTAATACCAATGTCAATATTTGACACAAATATTTTGATGATAGAATTCTGACCAAAATATGAACGGAGCTTGATATTTTACAGTTAAAAAAAATAACTTGTCACTGTTGGTGAAAAAAAAACAATGTAATGGCAACACTGTCTCTAAGTTAGGTTGTTAAATAAATCAAAATTGCAAACGCAATTGCGATTTCGGCTCCTAATGATCACAAAAATTCTTATCCTGTCTTGTGTTCAGAATGCAGAGAAAAAAATGTAAGGGAAGGGAAATGTCACAGTTCAAGCTGTTTTCACTGTTGATTGTTTAACAGCTTCACTGTTTTTTTAGGTTCAATACTTGCAACAATGTCAATATCAATTTGGAGACTTAAACTATTAACTTATCAAATTTGTACATGATCACTGTTAAATGAGTCGACCAATAACAAAATGTAGCTATTTCAGCAGTAGACTTTTTTAGACTTTAAAACTTTAATGTCCCCCGAGAGGCAATTTGTGGTACAGTACAGGCATATTGACACATAATCCGCAACACAAACACTGAACCAGACATCTACAGCACTATTTATCTAACACATAACATACACACATCAATAAATAGAATACAATAAAAAGGAGTATGTTGCACTTCCCTAAAAGGCCTAATGTCATAAATAACTGAAACTACTGCACAGTACTTCACATATATTCCTCCTTCAGTAACCCCAGGGATTAAATAACTAGTCTGCCCTGTATCTTTAGCTTCGTTTCTTTCAATACAGCAGTTAGTTGTCAATACAGCGGAGTGAACACGTGTTACTTTGCCTAAAGTGGCAAAATGAAAACAAACGTCAGCAATTAACGTTCAACAAAACAGAAATGATGCGTAATGTTACCTCTTACCAGCAAAGTTATTAGCTTGTTTGCTAGCTATAAGCTAAACCTTGTAAACATGACTTACCTGTGACACCTCCTTCAAGGCGGACACTTCTTTTCTAAATTGTCAAGGGAGGGTTAATATAAAGGCGATATAGTCTTGCAGTGAGTGAAAACTCCTCGCTGCTACACATACGGCTTGGTTAGTTACTCTCACGTTAGCACATGGAGGTAGCCATGTTTGGAGAGTCTCTACGGGAACCCGCGAGGTCAGTAAAAGAGTTGCGAAAGCGCTGCCGCCTGCCGCGCCAGCAGTGCGAGACGGTGTAATGTAAGGACAAGAGCGTCGATGTCAGCCGCTGCGCACACACTGGCCTACTTTCCCCAGCAGTGAACATGTAAGGAGACTGGAAAACACGTCAGGCATGCGTTCATGAATAATCTAATTTAATCGCATCACCTGAATTTGAATTTGGTGATGCATTCAGATGAAAAGACTAAACGTAGCCTATGGATTAACCAAAATAACCCACCCCTATGATGTGAGGATGAACTGCCTTAGAGAGAAAATAAAGTCAATGCAGGTCAGCGCTGAGCGGCTGGGAACAGTAAAATGAATTTAGGTCGTTTATGGCATGAGTGTACAAGGCTGTTTAAGGACAATAAATAGGCTATAGGCTATTAGCCTATGTGTTGCTTTGCCCTTTAAACCTTCTACCAGGTGTTGTCATACATGGACAAAGTGTATTGAAAAAGGGGAAACTGCCCTTATTTGATATGAATTGTGTTCTTTAATGTGCAAACATTTATGTTTAGCTTTAGGTTAATCATCTGCTGAACTATTCTAATTCCTTACTATCAGATTGCTCAAATAAGTCCCTTAAGACTCTCCAACTGATCCAGAATGCTGCAGCGCGTGTTCTGACAAGAACTAAGAAAATAGATCATATTTCTCCTGTATTAGCTTTTCTGCATTGGCTTCCTGTAAAATCCAGGATTGAATTTAAAATCCTTCTCCTGACCTACAAAGCTCTAAATGGTCAAGCACCATCATATCTTGAAGAGCTCATAGTACCTTATTGTCCCACTAGAGCACTGCGCTCCCAGAATGCAGAGCTACTTTTGGTTCCTAGAGTCTCTAAACATAGAATGGGAGCCAGAGCCTTCAGCTATCAGGCTCCTCTCCTGTGGAACCAGCGCCCAGTCTAGGTTCGGGATGCAGATACCGTCACCACATTTAAGAGTAAACTTAAAACTCTCCTCTTTGATAAAGCTTATAGTTAGGGAGTGAGAAGTTGCAGCGTTCGCCTAGACCGGTGAGGGAGGGTGTATAGCTCCAGACACAGCACCCCTTCTCTTCTCTGCTTCTCTTCATAGTCGTCAGATTCATATGCCAACCCTTATAGAACTGGCTCAGGTTTGCCTTGCACCAGCTCTTATTTATGCTGTTATAGTTTTAGACTGCCGGGGGACTTCCTTTGACACAGTGAGCTCCTCTCTCCTCTCTCTTTCCATCTGTGTGCATCCATGTCCCAGAAATGCTTGTTACTAACCTAGCTCTGGAGAGCTTATTCCCTGGAGTCCTGTTTTTTTCGCCCAGCAGTTTTCCTTGGATTAGGGTGGCACCTAAATCATGGTTGCAGCTGTCGCCGTGGTCCTGCTCCGCGCTCTGCTATGCCTTGCTACACCCGGCCACACTCTGCAGTGCCCTGCTACGCCCTGTTACATCCTGCTATGCCCTGCAGTGCCCTGCTACACCCTAGAGCTTAGATCTGGCCCAAAAAATCAAGCCCGACCCAACCCGAGCCTGTGCACGTTGTGTCCGAGACCAGCCCGGCCCGACACATTAACTGGAATTATGAGCCCAAGCCGTCTTTCAACCCGACACTTTTTTAATACGTGGGCCGTTATAACTGACGTTCTCAACTACAATTCAGAGTTGTTTGAACTCAACGCATTTCTCTGTGAGGGCTTGCTTCGCCCTCATGATGGGAGAAGTAACAAAAGAGGACGTTGAAGGCTGACTATCATCTTTTCTGCCACGGCGAGCCTGCTTCATGTGTCTGTTCATCATCCAAGTCCCCGTTTTATTTGCTGTCATAGGCGAGCAGCGTGCCGCACTTAGCCTAATGCACTCGACAAAGCCGACACATATGTTGTCACTGCCCACGACTTGTTTAAAATGGTTCCATACCTCCGACTTTCCTCCACTGCAGTCCAACTTGTGTAAATTTTTGGACACATTTGTTACTTTGGCCTAAATATAGCCTATATAGATGATATTTCTGATTATGGCATAGCTTGCTCCCCACTCAATTAGGCTAATAAAGTAATGATTAAAAAAAACACAAATGCTTGATCAAGGGCCCGGCCTGAGGATAGTGGTGGAAAATAACGGCCCGAAAGTCAGGCCGGGCTCGGGTCGGGCTCGGGACGAGAATCTAAACTCTACTACACCCTGTAACGCCCTGCAGTGCCCTGCTACGCCATGAACTACTACAACTACTATTCATAGTTCCATTATCTTTTTTGTGACTATTATTGCTACTGTTCATCACACCCCCAACCGGCATCGTCAGAGCCTGGGTCTGTCTGAGGTTTCTCCCTAAAAGGAAGTTTTTTCTCGCCACTGTCACACTAAATGCTTGCCCTTGGGGGAATTACTGGAATTGTTGGGTCTTTGTAAATTATAGTGTGTGGTCTAGACCTACTCTATCTGTAAAGTGTCTTGAGATAACTCTTGTTATGATTTGATACTATAAATAAAATTTAAATTGAATTGAAATGAATGTACAGGTGTACATTTCAATGTTATGTGATCTTAACACCAGTGGTGTAACATGTACTCATAGGTTATTGACTTAAAATGTTGATACTTCACTTGAATATTTTCCTTTTATGCAACGTTGTACTTTTATTCCACCACATTTAAGAGGCAAATATTAGCCTATACTTTATACTCAACTACCCTGCATTTATTTGACAGCGTTAACTTACATATTCATATTTTACATACAGAACATATGATCATGTTTAAAAACAAAATATGATGTATTGTTACTGATTAAACTACCCCGAAGTTTGTCAAACAATATGAGCTTTACGTTGATCTGCTACATTAATATGATGCTGCCTGACAATAAATAGCAATAAAGCTAACACAACTCAACAGCCAATCTTGCCTGCATAATGAATTTGGTATTTCAACATTTTGCTGATAATAACATTCTGTACTTCAACTAGGCTTCTTAATTGATCCCATATAAGTTAATTCCTGAAAAAAGCATTTCAGAGAGTTGGCTATATCTGAAATAAAATGTGAAGAATCAAAATAGCCTAATTAAAAAGAGAGACCTTTCATTAAAAAAAAGACATTTAAGGGTGGTGGTGTGGATGTTGGGGGACTAAAATCATGGCTGCAGCAGCTCTGCTTGTAATTGAGTGTTTGTACAATGTGCTGCTATACTTTTACCTGATAAAAACACTTCTATCACTGCCTCACAATAAGTAGGCTTATGTCTGTGTAATAAATGCATGACCACACTGAAAAACAATTAGGTCACATGTACTGTCATATCATCCACCATCACGCTGTTTTATTTAGTAGCCTAGTTTGCACCAATTTCCCACGAAATAGGACATGGATGACAGTGGGTGAAAAAACAATCTGCCTCTCTACTGTATGCACACACGCCTGAACATCTGGATGGGGGCGCTGTGACAATAAATGCCCAGAGAGCGTGGCGCTATACATCTGACACGGGAGAATTATAGAGTTAATAGTATTTGGCATGACAGAGAGAGAGAGCGAGGAGCGCAGTGCCGTGCCTGAATGCAGTCTCATCCTGTTTAGTATTCACTGTGCGCAGCGCCTTGAGGCCCCGGAGGGCTCACCTGCCCGGAGTCTAGACGCACTATCACACACATTAAGACAACGGGATCGAACCGGCGGCACCCGGCTCTACGGTCCGGTTCCACCACCCAAGGGAGAGGACAGCCCGGTGAGTAGTGAGAGTGGATCGAGTGGGTGGACTTGTGGGTGGGGCTCAGACAGTCGGGTCGGCTGGGGACGCTTCCTGTCTACCTGCCTGCAGCGGCGCGTGGGCTCAGACTTGTAATCAGTTACTCCCTCAAGTGTAATCCCATTACTTCTAGTTTTAGGAGTTGTATTGTTAGGCTTATTTATGGCTATACGCGTTACATTAGATGGACATTAAA
Organism: Sander lucioperca; assembly: GCF_008315115.2. Taxonomy (NCBI): domain Eukaryota; kingdom Metazoa; phylum Chordata; class Actinopteri; order Perciformes; family Percidae; genus Sander; species Sander lucioperca. Next base: position 18,696,552 of record NC_050176.1, read on the forward strand.
GACATCATTTCTATCCTCTTTTTAAACTGGATTCAAAATAAAATAGCTCATCTAAAAATGAAATTAAATACCATAAATAAAAAAATCAAAATAACCCAATATAATATATATTATTATTATTACATTTATATCGCTTTTGTTGTGACTGCATGGTAAAAACACTAGGCTATTTCAAGTTCACTAAAGTCGACTTTTCTGCCATTACTCATCCAAAATCATATGCCAAGTTATTTTAAGTAATGCTGAGGAAAACACATTTAATATGGAGGTGAGCCTAATTTTCCTTTAGCCATTCTATTTAAGGGCTGTGATGACAACTATGGATTCAACCACCCAGGTGAACTCATCTTTTACTTTGGTTCACATTGTTACACTGGCAAAGCTGTATTTAGGCTGGCTGGCATGAAGTAGGCTATCACCAGATATGTGCATAGTTTAAATTGGGGGAAAATAATAGTTTTTATGGGGGGGAAGTTTAAGGTCTCGGAATAGGATAATAATTGAACCTATTGGATGGGAAGCAGTCCAATTACTGTAGCCTACAGGTGCAGTGTTAATTCGTTGCAGCACTGGCAAAAGTAATGAAACGATGCAGAAGCCTCCCCATCTGTCTGTCTGTCTACCTGTCAATATAGCCGATCGGTAGCTCTGCGATCTGTCTGCAGCCCCTTGGAGAGTTATACCAAAAAAAAAAAAACCCCGCTCTGCTCTCCTGCGTCCCCCTCCTCGATAGCTCTGCGCTCTTCTCCCCCGCCCCGCATGTGTGAGTGCGTGCGTGCCCCCACGCGCGCACGTGTATGTGTGTGTATATGCATGAATTGTGTGCGTGCTCAGGCTGCTGGTTCACAGTTTACAGTCACAATGAATGGCTGCCTGAAGCGAGGCGGAGGGAGACACTAGACTGCTTATTCTGCGCTGACCCTCCATTGAAACACTTTCCAGCGGGATACAGCCAAGGGGTGAGTTGAGCACGGCGGGTCACCGAGGACAACGGTTCGGACTCGAGCAGGCGAGACGGGTCAGTCAGTTATCCGAGCCCCGAATTGTTTGTGTACGTGTGTGTGTGTGTGTGTGTGTGTGTGTGTGTGTGTGTGTGTGTGTGGGGTGGTGCTTGGTTTCTTGAATTTGGATGGCTGAATTTACAGTAGCCCTAGAGGGGTGGTAACGTTATGGTCTGCGGCGGTGTGTTGAAGTGGGGGTTAAGCTGTTGTTATTTTATTGTTTTGTTAGGGGATAGGGGTGGTAAAGTTGTGCTAGCTATTATGGGGGATGGGCTCATGGGGACAGACCAAACTTTAACCACTTCACCGGCTTCACTCATTCCTCGCCGCGGGCTGTCCCCCCCTTTCCCTTGGTGAGTGACTTGATTCCTCCGCTCTTTTTTCTCCTGCATTCCTGAACTTTCTCTAAAACTATTGCTACTTGTTTGGGGAGGGGAATGCATGTTTTCTGCTTAACGTGCTTAATTGAAAAGCAGTCGTTGATTAGTCCAATATCACGATGTCCTGTCGGTAAACGGGTTAAGATTTTACAGCCAACCCTCTACTTTCCTTCCCTCCTCTCCTCTCTCGCCATGCCGGATCCTTCCGTCTGTCTCGCCCACAGTTGCAGTGCATTTGTGTCCCGGGATGACCTGTTGATGTCGGCTATAAAGATGGAGTACCAGTATCGCTTACCGCTATAGATCCCACTCTCCTCTTCGACAGAAAAAAAACGTTAACGCATAAATGTTCACATCGGAGTTAAGCCAAGTGAACGAAGCCTTTGTAGCGTAGGTACTGAGTCAAATCTTGGTGGAGATTTAATAAATTATTTATTCGCTGTGATATATCATAAGCGACATTTTGGAGGGGAACAACGCGTGTTTGTCCCGTATCGGTAGCTGCCATTCGGCCGGAGGAGGAGGAGGAGGAGGAGGAGGGAACTCGGTCTAAACGGACATCACACCGCGCTGGCACGGGAAGAGGGGAGACGGGGAGAGCGCTAAACTGCTGAATATTTTATCCCCTCGACTATTTTTGTGACAGCTTTCGTGCACCCGGTTGCTCTGACGATAAACGTGTGCGTGTTGGGAGAGAGTTGAAACCGGGGTAGGCATACAAGGTAAAGAAGAAGAGCTCCCTTTTTGTCCCTTTTCCGCTGCCGCCCCCTCACTCCCTCCACTAAACGCACGCACACACCGGCCCGGGCCAGCCGAGGACTCCCAAATCCTACCGGGCATCGAGGCTGGCACACGGCGGGGCACCGAGAGCTCTCTGCCCGCTCTGACTGCCCTGCTGCCCCGCTGGTGGCGGGCTCTTTTCCTCCCCGAGGCGTCTACCGGCGAGACATCGGCTCTGCCAGTCTTTCATGTGAGATTTAATTGATGTATAATTAATGTGGATAAATACAAATTCGTTTTTGAAGTTTCAGCTCTAGTCGTGCTCAAGGGAGGCTACACTATAGCCACATTTTGGTGCCTGTTTACCCACGAGTGTCGGCAAATACAGCATTTTCAGCCTTGAATGTCTTCAAACCAACGGCCACACACGACTAGAATGCATTACATGTTATTTAAAGGCATGTTTGTGAATTATATACATAGGTGACGTGTTTTAATAATGTAAGTGTTAGCCTTAGCTTTAGCTTGCTACTTGCTAACAGGCCACCTTTAACCTCCCTAAAACCAGGAAACTGAATATGATTAGGTTGTGATTGATGTTGATATCACATGCTTGTGTTAGTGTTGACTCAAATTTGCGTGGATTGATTATATGCAAGCAAGCTGACTGCGGTGATCAAGTTACTTTTTTTGGCATGTTTGCATAAAGTAAACTAGAGTTTTGCACTGGAGATGAACTTTACAAGTTGTAGAGGACACACACACAGACACGCACAGTTTAGCATAAAGTCAGAGCATATAATGGGGCTCATGGGGACTGCAGGGCAAGGGTCAAGTGGTGTGAATAAACTTCCCTTTATGTTTCCTGGAAGTTGTTGTGACCTCTCTGACCCGTGACGAGGGAAAGGTGGGTGGTAGGATGTCCTTGGTTGACATCTCAATGCTCCACAGTGTGTCAAAATGAAATGAGTCAAGCAGTTTACTCGGCTGAAAGAAAAAGTTTGCTTTTAGGCTTTCAGGGTTAGGGTTATTTTCAAGTTGAATCACAAATCCTGGCAGCTTATTGCGAATATCAGCTTAACCATATCATTTTCTGTTCTGCTACCTTTTTTGTTCTTGAGGGGAGACTTTCTTCACACAAATGCTTTGTCTCAGCAACTGCCTGCTTATTATTCACATGATTGCACATATCTACACCTGGAAACCACCACAGACATCTGCTATTGGTCGCTGAGAAGCTCCACCGGGACACTTTGTCGTTTACATTGCTCGCTCAAGGCCATGAACAGTGCAGATGTTAGGTCGCAAGCAGTGCAGATCATGCATTTTTAGTACTTGGAGTTTTCCAAGCCAGTCCACAGGTCAAAACCAGCAATTTTTCATCTTAATCCTGCTGCCCTATCAGCACACTTAGGTACTGTAACCTGTTTGGATGAGACAGAAATCCACGTTACCATTAGGATCATGATATACTAAATAAAAGTAGGAGTAATGTATGTAAACAAATCCTAGATGAGACCCAAAATGCATGGAGAACGTATCCCTCTGAGCCACTTCAGTTGAATCATAATTATGACATTAGTGCCATGCATATTGATTTCTTTAAATGGACACACACTGTCAAAGCACAATAATGTGCCAAGGAGTTATGTCAAAACATTATTGATTTTAACAAAATAAGTAGTAGAAAACTAAACTGTAATTTATACACTCAGGCGCTAATGGTGTTTTGACATGATGGTAATATTATTCAGATCAAATTGTACAAAGTGTTCCCAATCCAATAAGCAGTCTGAAATCTTAATTGTTTTTTGTCCAGAATGTGGCTGCCCAATTAATTAAGCTTAATAATATTGTTATGGCAGTTTATGCAATTAAGAGCCTACTCATACTAATATTAACATTCAGGAAATGTTTAAGTATCTTTTTCCAACTGATTAGCTTGCTGCGGTTGTAGGCAGTAGTCCAGAGTTTTCAATTATTAGCCATATATTTAAAAAATAAAATAAACTGTTCATATAGTATATATCAAATTGTCATGCTCTGCTCTTTTCTCGTAGCCCACTGGCCTTCTTAGTATGCATATATCTGTCAAAATTAATGAGTTGCTATAAACTTAAAAATTAATTATGATGATTAATGCTGATGGCCCTTTTTATTCTCAGTGCTGCCCTTATGTAGGCGTTAGACTGGCGCTCAGGACTGCTTTATCTCACTTTTTCAACCTTTATTTATCAACTGGGGTAGGTTTGCTGAGCATGCATGCTACAGTACCCTGCTTCACTCACATTCACACCTGGAAGCTTCCTACAACCATTATCTTTTTGCAAGGAGCAGCTCCACTAAAAGAGTTGAAATTGACTTCAGATGCTCTTAGACTAAGTCCATAGTGTTGGTGTAAGTTGTGAAATAGTTGTAATGACTTGTTTTGGTAATCTTACTATCCCGAGACCGGCCTTGTCTATGTTTCCCAGGTGGATTTTTTTTACAAAGTGAACTATGTTATGATTCATACTGAATATGAGGTTGTGAAGTAAGTTTTTGCAACTAGAGGCAATGTCATGATGTTACATGCCTAGTTCAGATAACATAAAAGGTGTCGCCACCTACAGATCAACAAAGGCTTAAGGGATTGCTGCACTACTGTATACTGACTCTGGAACTTTTAGAAATAACACATCTGGATGTGTAGAAATCAACATCTGTACCTCTTCCCCCTCAACCTTGGCGTGAAATGGTGGCTCTCCAAATAGCCCGTACTGTTTGACGCAATAACAACAAAAGTTAAAACAAAAGATTTTACTTGACTGATCAAATGTTTTTGTGGCAGAGCTGAAAATTGCTCAGTCAAGTCATATATACTTGGCATGTTAAAACAGAAGAAAGAAAATATACCAACGAACACTGCTAGTTGTCTTTATTTTGTTTAGTTTTGCCCTATTATCCCCAATCTGGAATATCCAACTCCCTTCAAATAGTTGCATCCTGAATCCTGGGTCTCTGTGAATTTTTCCCCTGGGCCACCTTTACCAAACTTTAGTGATCAAATGCGTTTTAGTGTACATTTTTCCTCGACGAGCCTTGCTCAGGAACACCTGGGTGGTAGCTGTTGAAGAGCCATTCCCTTAGGGTTTTCTTTTATTTAATGAATGATTGGTGCAGGGATTTAAACTTCTTCATGTTTCTCAAAGATGTAGTTGGTCGAGACATTTTTTTGTCTCTTTGTCTCAAGGCTATTTCCAGTCTTGGTTTCATCAGTAGGTTATTTTTTTTTTGTTGATTTTCATAATATTTAAGGCCAGTTGTGCTCTGAGTGGATGGCATTTTCCAGCTGTGGAGGTTTACCATCCTATTTAAACTCAAATTCAAGTTGGCCTTGGTTTTGGTGCAGGCTGTCCTAAGTTCTCCTGTACTAAGAGCAGTCCCAACAGCTATTCAGTCAGGTTTAACTAAATTAACACCCTCTGATGCACAGCTTGTCAGCAACTGTTTTCATTCCACTTATGGTAAAGTTCACACTACACGACTTTCAAAGTCGTCCGATCTCTGTTGGAGTGTAGTCATGTGTTGTCTAGGTGCAATTACAACTTTATTCCGTGTGAGATATCTGGAATGCGTCTGCAATGCACCGGCACCACACAAATTGCACTTAAGCGACGCTTTGGGGGCGGTGAGCCTAAAGCCAATTTGCCTTTGAACTTTTGTCGGGGAGCTCCAAAAAACTGTTGGAGAGTTGAAAATCAGGGTAAAAGTTGTGTAGTGGGAACTGGGCACACGTTGCTATACAGTTTCCTATGAGGGGGGGGGCTACATTTTGTGGCTGTAAGCTCTGATCAGTCTGACTTTTATGGCATTATTTCTTACTCAGCATTTTTTCATTGCACATTTTTTTTGTCTGACTTGTAATACACAATTTTTGCTGACTACACAAGCACTACATAATATCAATTAATGAATCAGAATTCTGCCTTAATGAAGGGGAACATGAATGTTATTTTGCAAACACAATTGTTTGCCTAAACAATTGGACATGTTTGGGTATTTTATCTGTTTGTGTAAATTAATAATACATTTTTATGATCGTAACACTGTAGTGCAGAAATGAGTCGATTAAACAGTTAGGCCTAATCATGGCACTGTCTTGGAACAAGACTATGTTTTGTTGTATGCAAGTGTAATGAAAATGGTGAATTGAATTAGTTGATCACAAAATATATACTTTTTTTAATGTAATTTATTAAATCAAAATGTTTAGCCTCTAGCCTAAAGAAATAAATAAGAATGTGTAGGCTCCAGCCTCTTCATTATGAGGATTTGCAGTTTTGTTCTACCTCATATCATTACACTCTGAATCCCTTTGGGCTTTTTAACGGTTATGCGGGCAAAATAAGCACTTGGCAGTGGACACTTTGGGCTCTTGGAAGTTGCATTGGGCATTGAGTATGCAATCAGTCATATAATAATGGAGATATTAACTGATAATGAAAGTCATCTGTTTCAGCCTGAGCGGTATATACAGTAGCTGATGATTGTTTGTATCTTTTTCTGTAGACCAGCGCTTGAAAGATGAAAGATATATTTTTGTACATGAACTCTTAAATTTGCGGGCACTGGTAAAGCTATAATTTTACTGAGAAATAGTTTGACAACTGTTTATAAACTGTAGACTGCTGTATTTTAGCGAGCCATTCAAAATCTCCCTTGAGCCTCGGATCAGTTGCGACCGAGACATTGACTAACAATAAACCACACCGTTCTAGAAATCCTCCGTATTTGAAGAGATATCCGATCCTGAATGTTTTTTTTTTCTCATCATCATGAAGTTTGTCCTTTTGTCCAGTCAGTCAAGCAGACCACAAGAAGTTAGTCTGACGCTGCAGCTCAGCGGGAGTTGAGACAGTCCCTGCATTACCGTTACGTGTCGGATCAAAAGTTTGAAATAAAATTTTTGTTGACCTCTTACTGCATCAGTTTGCATTCTCCCCAGCATTTTGTGCGGAGAAGCAGAGGTGATGTAGCTAAAGCAGCCTGTTGCAAAGGTCACTGGGTCTCGTCTGCGAGTCTTCCTCCCAGTGGAGGAACAGGCCTAATCACTATCATATTGTTTCCTATTAGTGGTTTGTTTTTGGGTTGTAGCCAGGGGTGTGGAAGCTCAACATCATCTAATCAGAACCAGCTACTGGCCAAATACTGGTGCCTGTCCTCTAAAGCTCGTGTACACAGTCGTTCACATGGAGGTCATGCTCTTGTATTAAATGTTTGTTCAGTAGACAAGTGATTCACCTTTTTGTTCATCATACTTGGCATTAGGGGTAGGGGGAAAAATGCAAAATCGTATGTATCGTGATTCTTTTGCCTAGAACTGATATTTTCTATTTATTAATTTTTTTACCAATGATTCACCTAAATATCTTCTGTTTATAAGGTACTGCTGATGGCGACTACATCATATCCGTTTTCTGACTGAAAGCAGAAAATGCAGAAAATACATGTTATGTAGGCTACTTCTTTACAAATGAAATAAATGACTGACGTGCATTCATTTTAGAAAATAAATCATTTTCATAAATGTCTCATGACACATTGTTGCTAGAAGTGTATTATTTAACTTTAGTTTTTGTTGTCTTTCTGTTAAACAAGGAATAGACAATCACCATTCTCAATACTATCGATTCGCAGCGCTTCTAGAAATGCAATACATGAGAATCGCAATACAAATCCAATCGTATCGTGAAAGAATCAAATCAGGGCAAAAGCACATCGTCCCGGCCCTGCTATGTATACATTATGTATTTATAAACAAAAATAAAGGGTCCACTCAAAGTGACGCTTCCAGTCTTGAGCAAAAAATGATTTCAAAGATAGATTTCTTTTATTTTCTATTAGAAGCCGTTTCCTCCTTTTTGTTGATCACGTTTCTTTGTTGGATGGTGAAGAAGATGAGTGGAATAGATGAGTTATGTAAGAGGCTGTGTTTTGACTGAGAAGGAGCGACGAGAAAATAACAAAGTAGGCCAAAAACCAACCAAACAGTTTATTAACTGTGAATTAGATGTAATGAAATGAGGTTAGAAAAAAAGAGAAAGATGGCTTATATAACTGTCGCTGGTGGCCCGGAATTCTCTTTCATTTGGAAGTTAGAGTTTCGAATCAAAGTTGTTTACCAAATACTTAATTCATTAATCATCATACACTTCACTTACCCTGTTTCTATATTTCAAGTCTCTTTCCTCCTCATTTGTCTTTTTTTGCCTTTTGTGCATCTTCCAGTCCATCTTCCTGTTATTCTTGTCTCATTACTCCTTTCTTCACTGTTCTTCTCCTGTCCTGCTACCTCATTCTGTTCTATTTTCCTCACCGCGTCTCTGTCACTCCATTTACCCCTTTCCTCACGCTCCTCCTCACCTTCCCTTCAATCATCTACACGTCCCCATCGTCCCTTCATCTATTCCTCCTTCCCTCCGCGCGTCGCCCTCTTCTCTCCTACATCCCATCTGTCCAATCCGGCTATCTTTACTCCAACTTCTACCTTTCTGTTTCCTGCAGACCCTGTGGTGCTGGGCAGAGCGTTATGGCTCAGACGCTGCAGATGGCGATCCCTAACTTTGGCAACAACATCCTGGAGTGTCTGAACGAACAGCGGCTGCAGGGCCTCTACTGTGATGTCTCCGTGGTCGTCAAGGGACACGCCTTCAAGGTCCAAACTTTTTTTTTTTTTTTTTCTTACCTATTCCAACCTAGTAAAATGTAGAGTGTGGTCTAGACCTGCTCTATCTGTAAAGTGTTTGTGAGTGTGTGAAATGACATCTGCTATGATTTGATACTATAAAAGAATTGAATTGAATCGAACCTGTTCAAGGAATGGCAATTTACAGCCAAAATTAAATAAAAAGTTCACCTGGGAGCTGCACAGTGATTTGCCTAAAGAACTACTGTACTTCATTTGTATTTATTTCTTCGGTGAAAGAACTTTGTATTGCTCATGTTACCTGCTAAGTAACGAGATTATAGAGGTCTCAAAACATTATATATTATATATATATATATTAGTTTTTTTCAAAAGAAATAAAGGAGCGGCCAAAGTAGAATTGGAATCAAAACTGAAAAAGCTGAAAAAGAATGAAAACAATGCACAAGTGTGCATTGTTTTCATTCTTTTTCTTTCTGTGTTAAAACGACATATGTGGGAAGGGTTTTTGGTTTTCATTTCAATTGTTCATGGCGCTGGAGGATTGACTGTGAGGGCTGCAGTAAGGTTAAAATAGCTTCCCAGTGAAGATATTGATACTATTTTGGTCAAAATCAATTGGTAAGAGAGGGGAAATATGACCCAGGTCAAAAACTGCCAGAGCCCTGCTTTAAATAATTTCTCTTCCTGAGCTCCCTCTGGCCACCTGGCCACCTCTGGGAAATACATCTTTGGCTTTGCCACTGTTCAATATAATGTCAATCAAACTGTAAACATGGTGGAGATGAAGCCAGTCTTCCACTGGGCCTACATGTTGTTTGGGTTTTCTACTGTTGCGGTCCGACAAAGTGCTGCCGCGAGGGACTAAACACTGAGAGATGCTTAAACAGACTGTGACGCGCTCAAGCTTGTATTGCAATGATTTATTCCTCCACACGTAAAATACAGCTGGCACTGCAGTTACCAAATGTAAAGTTACTTTGTGAGTCGAAATAAGTGCGTTAGTGCGGCGGTCAACAGAAAGGATTTCGCTCCCCGGCTCACCCCCCCTCTCTCTGTCAAAGCCCAAAAAACCAACAGGTGAACAGGTGAAAGCAAACAAATATGCTATCACTTCCGCTCAAACCGCCATGAAAACGCCCACCACCTACAATATAAGTGCACAACACAATAATCAACAAACAACATAAATGAGACCATAAAAAAACATACAATATGTGGCTCCTACAACTTCCTCATACGTAACTATGCACACAAGCAAGTGCAAACCATTTAATCAGTGAAATATATTTGGTTGTTTAAATTTACCCAGATCAAGCTGTGATATTCACATTGCGTGGATTTCAATCATAATCGACATATAGGCCTATTTACACCCCAGTTTCTTTTTTCCTGCTGTTTACCCCGCCAGGCCCACCGTGCGGTCCTGGCAGCCAGCAGCTCGTACTTCCGGGATCTTTTCAACGCCGGGGGGAAGAGCTCGGTGGTGGAGCTGCCCCCGGCGGTGCAGCCGCAGAGCTTCCAGCAGATCCTGGCCTTCTGCTACACAGGACGCCTCAGCATGAACGTTGGAGACCAGTTCCTGCTCATGTACACCGCTGGCTTCCTCCAGATCCAGCAGATCATGGAGAAAGGCACAGAGTTTTTCCTCAAGGTAACCTGCTAATGAAGCATTCATAAACAAAGATTTAAGAGTTGAATATTAACATGGAAATGTTTCTATAGATATAAGAATCATTTGAATAATTTTGATATAATGCTATAGATGAACCTGGCATGAATAAAATAGCCTTTTTTTATGTGCTGCTGCCACCCATTGCACCCGTTGTGTGTGACATTATGCATGTCATTATGTTGTCATGGGGGTGTCTGTTTTTGTATACACATTATTTTGACTCCGGAGTAATTGAGACACTGACACGACAGGTACCGTCTATAGTAGCAGATGATCTGATTAGATTTGGAGTGCCTTGCTGCATACATCTACATATTAACGAGGAAAAACTGATTTTCTTGAAAGTACCTTAACACCACCAGACACAAAGTTAGTGTAATACCAGCTATGTGTGTATGTGATGTATGGTAAGAAAAAATGACTTATTTGCTACTGCAGGATGTGTCAAGTTGGTCTTCCTGTTTAGTATGGGTAATAATACAGTTTTAAACCTGCGTAAACATTAAATGATGGCATGCTATGTATTATATATACATGTATATTTACATAGGTCGCGATATCAATGAAATTAAACTTTCATCCTTCTTTATATCGCCACGCCTCCAGGTCTCATCTCCGAGCTGTGACTCCCAGGGTCTCCACACCGAGGAGACCCCACCCTCCGAGCCTCAGAGCCCCGTCACTCAAACAATGGGGGGTGGCGGAGTCGGCGTCGTCGCCCCGGCCGCGGGGCGGCCCGCCTCTTGTCTGACGCCCCTCCCCCTGGTGTCCAAGGTGAAGACGGAACAGATGGCCTCCACACCTCAGCCCACCCCGCAGCCGCAGCAGGTAGGCTCTCCCCGATCATCTTCAAACAAGCAAAGTGTTGCACTGTTACTGATGTAATTAACAGCACCTAGACTTTGAATTATGCAAAGTAGTCCGGCCAAATTAAAAAAATCATCATTAACGTCATTTGAAACGGCCCATTGGGAGTTGGTGTCTCTTTGAGTTTCAGATTTGAAAAGGCTTTGATTTAGCCTGACGTGGTCATACTCAGATTCTAGTCAGACTGTGAGTCTGATGCTGCTCCATTGGGCTGTGATTATGGGGTGTGTTTCAACCAAACTAGGAAAGAAAATGCCTCTGCACTCAATTGGATAGACCTACAACCAATCAGAGCAACGGAGTATGTGACGTATGTTGATCCATCGGGGCCAGCTGATACTGAACTTTTGCCGAATCCCGTAGGAAGGACGGCAAAAACATCTTTCTGATCGAAAAAAATGCCTTGATCGTGGTTCTCTGTTCCTCTTTTAAAATGAATGCGCTGTCGATGTCTTCTATAACAGACGCGATGGCGGAATCTACACATCTCAATTCTCCAGCGGCAGCCATCTTTGTTGTAAACAAATTCAACCCAAGCGCTCTTTGGCGACGTGGTTGATTACGTCACTGTTGATCATCTGTCCATCATCGTATAAATCCCACCCTGACAATTTGATTGGTCCAAACAGCTCTGGTTCGAACGTAGTTGCTCCACAACGGATCAAGTCCAGACCGAACTTCCCGACCTCAAATGTTGTGGGCGGGGCTAAGTTCGGCTGGCATCCAGGCTAGCTTTGATTGACTTTCAAAGGGCAGAAAAAACATCTGCTTGCTGAAAAGCTCATTTAAAAAACATCTATATTTTTTGACAAATCACGTGACCTGAAAGTTGTTTCTGAACTATGGCAAAAAATTGCATTCAGTCAACCGCTTTATAAGAGCTTTAACTTGTATTGTACATGTGTTGAGGAGCCTTAATATTTAGAGAGGAGTATGGTTTTGTTTTTATCATATTACCATCCATATAAATGAGCTGTGGGTGTCAAAGGAGCACATACTGTAGTGAGCCAACTGTTTGTCTCACTACATTTATTGTCGGGGGCGACAGTAGTTCAGTCCGTGGGGACTTGGCTTGGGAACCGGAGGGTCGCCAGTCAAGTCCATGCACGGACCAAGTACCGAGTGTGTACTGGTAGCTGGTAGCTGATGCCAGTTAGCCTCCTGGGATGCAGAAGTGTCCTTGAGCAAGGCACCAAACCTACAACTGCTCGTGGCGCCATCCTGTGAGGCAGCCCCCTCGCTCTGACATCTTTCCATACATAATGCATGTGTATCGGTCCTGTTTGTGCATGTGGGTCTGTTTGTGTGTGTTTAGACCTGTACCTTCCAGGAACTACTTTTACCAGCCTACAGCGCATAGTTTGGTTTTCATCGCAGTGTCATATTCACTTATTAACATACTCTTGACGTTTCAAATCAAATGTCAGGTTGAAACTCGCTCACTCACTTGTGACAACAGACAAATAGTCATTGTATTGTTGTATCACTTATACAGTGCTATTGCAAATATGGACAGCTGTACACGTGCATTTGTTATGACTACATTACTCCTGGTCAAAAACTAGTGAGTTGACAACTTTGCTAACAGCCAAACATCAAGGAAGTTCAACAACACAAGTCATAGCAACATAGTAATATTACTTACAATTCCAACAGCGAGACGGTCGGCTCGGCGTCCGTCTTGCAGCCTTTTATATCTGTGTATATATATATATATATATATATAGCTGTCCAAAGCTCCTGTGCTAGCAGTGTAAACACCAACACTCCCCCAGGTGTAATTTCTTATTGTGCTGTGTTTGGGACGTTTCTGGGCGTCAACCTCTATAAAAACGTAGCAACCAGGTGTCACATCGCAAGCACGCATCCAAGAGGAAGCTATGATAATGGCGGACAGAGCGCCAAAAAAATAAATAAAGCCAATATAGAGAGACTAAACGGCGAGCGGACAAAAGTTCAGAAACAACTGGGGGTCATTGAGCCGGGGAGGAGGGGCCAACTTTGAATGTTGTGTTTACAAACTGAGGCCGACAAGTCTCACTATTTCTGCCTTTACGCTGGGAAGCCATATCAAGGACGTTTAGCTGTCTAAATGATCTTAATCTCTTCATTATTACCGTTTGCGTTTAAAATTGTCGTTTTATATTTGTTGATGAAGAGGTGAAGATGAATAACCAGTGTTTCTCTCTCCCCCCTCAGCTGGAGGGCTCTCCCTACTCGGTGGTCTGCACCCCCGTGGCCAAGCGGCTGTGGGAGGGGGGCAACCGTGACAGCGGAGGGGGGTCTGGAGGGGGCGGGGGAGGTGGGATGAGGAAGGCCGCACGCTACTCTTCCTCCTCCTCTTCGTCCTCCTCCTCCAACAATGCTACCCAGGATGCCTCTGGGCGGGGACCTGCAGCCAATGCTGCTATGATGGGCGGCGGTGGCATTGCCACTTCCATGGGAGGAGCCGGACTCAACAGTAACCATAACAACAACAACAATAACAACAACGGCGGGACCCCTGAAGGCACAAGCCCGGGCACACTGAGCATGTACACCAGCGACTCGCCGATCAGTTACCACGACGATGAGGAAGAGGACGACGTAGCGGATGAGAGCGCTGAAGAGCAGTACAGACAGATCTGCAACATGTACACCATGTACAGCATGCTGAACGCTGGAGCAGCAGGTAAGCTCCGACAGCAGACTTAGGGCCCTATTGTAGCGATCTAACCGCACGGCGTGAAGCGCCCGGCGCAGGTGCGTTTAGGGCGTGTTCAAATCCACTTCTGCTAGTTTGATGGTGGAAAAAAGGGTCCGTGCGCTGGGCGCATGGTTCAAAAGGGATGTATTTAGTGTCTTCATTAATCATAGGTGTGTTTTGGGCGTAACATGCAATAAACCAATCAGACTGTCATCTCCCATTCCTTTTAAAAGCCAGGCGCGTTTGTACCTTGGCGCATTGCTATTATGATGGCGGATTTGCACCGTAATATATTAATTTGTAATCTTCTGCATGTTTGTGTGCTGCTGCGCTTCCCTGTGTGTGTAACAAGCATAGTGTGCACGCGCTGTGCATAAGCCTAGGCGCATTTTACTAATTTGCTGTTAAAATAACGTCAAAATGAAATGCTGCATTATTGACTTTAGACCAGGTTTTTATTAGTTAATGGCGCGATCACTTCCCGCTGCCTCAAGATAGCAATACGCCCAGAATGCCCCTGAACACACCTCCCTGTAAGACCAGCACGCCCATGGGCGCACAGATGGGCGCAGGTGCATTTGCTATTTAAACGACGCGGGCGCTAGACGGGAAATTGACAACTGCGTCGGTCTTAGACTAGCAAAGACACTTGCAAGATACAGCCCCTAAAAGCGTGAGTTAATTTCGAGGTTACCGCGTTTTTCATGTAAATCTAACGTCTTTGTCTTCTGATCTGTAACTCTTGCTGTAGAGTGTTTACAAGTTCCAGTCCTGTAAAGCTTGTTTATCCAAACTTCTCAGGAGTGGAGAATGTTGAGGAGAATGAAATGTTCAAAAACATTGAAACCACTAAAGGGTGTGGATCATGCCTCAAGCTTATGAATTGTTTATAGTTTATTTAATCAAAAAGACGATCAGATAGTTGTTTGGTGTTAAATATTCAAAACACTGACAATTATACAAACTAAAATGTATCCAAAATACGCGAGAAATGTGAACAGTATCATCAGGTTTAAAGTTCAAGGGCCAAGGGTCTGGGGGGGCTTTTTTAGGTCTAAGGTCCAGGATTGATTTCAAAATATGGGGGAAAAAAAAGACCTTCGCCTGGATCCACATGTGTGTCCCAAGACCTGAACTGAATCATCAGAGGGTTCGGCACCCAACTGGATTCATATTCTCTAATTCGGACCTACTAAAATAAGAATAAAAAGACTTCAGAAAGTGCACTAAATGGTTTTATGTGTGAATGGAGGCAAAGAAGCACGCACTGCAAAGTGGAGTGTGATTGCTGCTGTGCTGTAATCCTTTCAGCATACACTTTAGAGTGAATTAGCTCACTTATATTATGGTTACAATTACAGCACGGAGGTTTTCTTCCTCTAATGAATGTTCATAGAGCAGAAGTTAGCAGGGCTTAGGGTCAGGCAGGGGGCTAAGGGTTAGGTCTTTTTACTGTTAAAACATTTTGCTTAGCTCACTATCAGTGTATGAATTCATAATAATTTAATTTGTGCTGAACTGCCGAACGTGTGCACTTTTGATTTTATGTGCACAGTCTAGCCAGTCAAAAGTATTCCCCTAGAACATGATGTAATTAACCGTTTATTAGCTATAATAGTACTTGGAGAATTAGTTAACAGTGTGAAAGCCATTATTTAAGTATAAACAACCACAATCTTTTTAAAATGTTAGACTATTTTATTTAGGCAACATTTTTTTGAATGGCTGCTTTTAACATTTGAGAAGATTGGCATCTTTTCCTTGTTTCTATTCTTCAAAGTAAGGCTTTGTATCCGCCCTGAACCTCCGGCAGTGGTAAAGTAACATTTCAAATGATAGCCAGCCATAACTGTACATCATCCTCCCTCCTCAGTGGTCGGGGAGCGGGTGGAGGCTCTTCCCGACTTGGCCCCAGACTCAGGCGGCGGGCGGGGGGGCAGAGGGGCGCGGTCCCGGCAGGACCTGGCGTCGCTGCCCGCCGAGCTCATCAGCCAGATCGGGAACCGCTGCCACCCGAAGATGTACGAGGAGGGCGACCCGGCCGAGAAGCTGGAGCTGGTGAGCGGAACCTCCGTGTTCATCTCCCGCGCCCAGCTCATGAACTGCCACGTCAGCGCCGGCACCCGCCACAAAGTGCTGCTCAGACGCCTGCTGGCCGCATTCTTCGACAGGTCAGTGTTCAACGCGTTACACATACCAAACATTTGGTTTGTCAAATGTAGTAAGGACAGTGGGTGTGTGGGATAGACTAAATAACAAAGACAGAGCATTGTATGAGCTGCTTTGAATCACAGACTGCAGGCTGTGAACTAGACTACAATAGGAGTCAACCCACTTTTTGGCATTGAATCAAATTTTCTTATCAACCTACTGACCTTTGAAAATGTGGATTTTGAAAACACTGTGTGTCTCAGTATGTACCACAGCACGTCTTTTAGTTACCTTAACATCTCTCCATGTGGGGGCGGCCTCTAGCTCACCCAGTAGAGCGTGCGCCCCACGTAGGCTGAGTCCTTTGCTGCGTGTCATCACCTCTCACTCTCTCCCCACCCTTTCCTGTCTATCCACTGTCACTATCGAATGAAGGAAAAAGCCCTAAAAAAAAAAAAAATAAATAAAAATAAAAAAAAGATTATTTTATGTGCACCTTTTTTTTTTATATCCATTGTGTTTTGATTTGCCCTTGCTCAGGAGCACTCTTGCTAACAGCTGTGGAACTGGCATCCGCTCTTCAACCAACGACCCGAGTCGTAAACCCCTTGACAACAGAGTGCTGCACGCTGTCAAATGTGAGTCACGCGCACACACACACACACACACACACACACACACACACACACACACACACACACACACACAGTTTTTAATACTATGAATACTGTAAGTTACATCTCAGTGTCCGCATGCAAAGTTGCCCTTTGTAGCTTTGAAATGTACATTTAAGACTCCTCACCGCCCGTTCCTTTTCTTCTTTTGCCTTTGGTGTTGCCCCGGGGTTTCTTTCTTCATCTTTCTCTCTTTTCCGTCCTCCAGTCTACTGCCAGAACTTTGCGCCGAGCTTCAAGGAGAGCGAGATGAATGCCATCGCGGCCGACATGTGCACCAACGCCCGCCGCGTCGTCCGCAAGAGCTGGATCCCCAAGCTCAAACTGCTGATGGCCGACAGCGACGCCTACTCCGCCTTCCTGGCCGACAGTGTAAAGATGGAGGCCGACGCACTGGGGGCAGAGCAAGGATTTGACCCCGCCTCCCTGGAAGCGGTGGCAGCGGCGGCCGCCGCCAACCATAGTGAGGCGGGAGGCGGAGCCACGCAAGCAGACACCCTCCATGGGGCGGCAGGAGACGGCAGCACTTTGTTTTGAGTGAGTGAACGGACAGATAGATGAGTGGACAGATTGATGGAGGGAGGGATGGCATTCCTCTGGGGGGCGATGAGTAGAGAACGGTGGCCACTGTGGTCCTGATGACGGCTGTCACTCCTCCCCTAGCTGCCATGTGTTTTGGGGATCTATTTCTTCTTTTACACCTCTATTGGTCAGTTTGTTCTGCTCTCCCTCCTTCGTTTGTCCACATTTCTGTCTCTCTCGACAGCCCAGAATGCCTCACCTTGGGTTGTTCCTCCTTCCTTTTCTGTTGGAGAGAGGTGGAAAGACAGAAAGGAAAGGTAGCAGAGAGAAGAGGTGTCTCCCCTCCCCCCTCCTCCCCCCCTCTCCCCACACACCTCTCCATTCCTCTGCAACCTTTCAATACCTTTGTTTCAGCCTTTATTTTTTTCTGTTTTTAAAAGTGTGTACTGTCACTAAGGCCCTTTTCTTAGCATAATCAATCATAGACATTCCCTGGGGTGGGGGGAGGGGTAATCCTGTTTGGAGAAAGTGATATTTCCTTCCCCAAACTCCGGTAACACTGTTGTTTTGATATTGAATGTATGCGTGGTGGCAAAGCATCCGAACGCGTTGTAAGTTAGTGGAGGTTGAGTGAGCTTGTACAGAGCCCTTTTTTGTATTTTCTTTGTTTTTTGCTTTGCCTTATTTCATCTGGACGGCCAGATGAAAGCTCCTCTGAGAGCGCGGGATTGATGAGGTCAGGGGTTGATATGAATATTGATATGTACATTGCCATGGTTTATGGGAAACTGACCCACTACGTCTTTAGAGAGCTGCTGGTGAGTTCTGACGGACCATGTTGTGGCAGATGGGGGGGTGGAACTAATATTTGCTTGACAAAAAAAACCTTTCCCCCTTCAACCTCCACCACTTTCTGACCCTAAAATGTAAAAAAAAAAAAGACTATTACAGTTTTACTTTTTTGTGTTTAAATTCTCAATCCTTTTTTTTTTTTTTGTGTGTGTAATTTTTGCCAAGCCTCCTGAGGGAAAGGAAACTTGTTACTGATGATTGTCAAAGAGTTTGCGCGTGATAAATGCACTGTGTTATTTCCTGCGGTATGAGTACAATCAAATTAAGTTTTTGTACGTATCAGAAAGAGAAGAGGGGTGGTTTTATTTAAAAAAAAAAAAAAAAAATGCATAAAAGAAAAAATGCAAGCTGAAATCCAATTAATATCTCTGGTTATCATCCAATTTTTTTTTTTAAGTCCTAAGGAAAGTCAAAAAATATCCAAAAGCGAGAGTGTGCGTGTGTGTGTGTGAGGATACAGCAGCTATATTCTTTTGTTTTCAGCTCATGTTTCAATTGTTTTCCCTTAGAATATCCGCAGCCATGCCAGTTAGCAGAACAAGTTTTCTCAGGCTCTGCTGCCTGGATGCGTGCTCGCCTGGCACGGACAAAGGTGCTAATTCAGGCATTGGTACATTGCTGGGAATACAGCTCTGTATGTGTAGGTGTGTGTTTGAATGGGCCGCACAGTTTTGTGCACGCGCTGCAGCAGCAGAGAGAGCGCGGGAGGCCAGACGGTGTGTTTTCACACACGCTTGGTCGATTCATTCACCCATCGCTGTGGTGAGCACTCACACGCTAATACGCATTTCGGGGCTGTCAGACGCATCAGCTACAGTACACCAGAGCAGCATGGGAATTAAAGGGGAATTACACCGAAGCAGAGCTGATGTTCGTCACATGTAAGCGCTCCCCTTATATTTTTGTGCTTAATGAGGCTACATTAGATCTGATGGAAAAGGTAAACCGTCACTGCGCTGGCTGGGAGTTCTGTTTGTTGGTTTGACAGTTAATTTCCTGGCTTCATGTGAGGTATTTAGAATTATAAAAAAGAAAGCTGCTAAATGGAAATCACAGAAGAATGTAGGCGTAGAGACAACCCTGAAAGTCATATTGCAGTCATATTCGAAGAAAAAAAAAAAAAGCATTTAGAAAAATGTACCTCCAGAATCCACAATACAGCTGAATACACCCATCAGCTCAACCATGGAGAGGGCTTTTTCCTTTTGTTCAATTTGAGGTTGAATACAGGGGCTCCAGGGGAACGTTTTGATTTAGTGCCACTGATATTTTGGTCCCTTAATACCATTGTTGTGTTTCAAATGGATATTCAAATCCTCTTTACACCAGATTATTATATATATTATTACAGTTTAAGTTTGACCTCAGTTACGGCCTTTAAATCATAAAAAACAATCGCTGACAATCAATGTAAAAGCAGTAGTGTGAATCCCACGGAAGCAAAGTTAGCCAACTGTAAATGTGTGTACTCTTTTTTATAGTGTTAACAGATTACTATGTGCAGCCCCGAAGTTTTCTATCTTAGAATTCAACACAGCAGGGTAAAAAAAAAAGAAGAATAGTTTCTCCATGTATCCAACGTAATTGATGGCAGATTCAAACAAATTTAAAAAAAAATTTCCCGGCTAACGTCAGGGCAGAAGTGGACTGATTTGTGTTGATTACATCCAGGGCACAAAAAGATGGTTTGAGCCCGACCGATAAAGGATTTTTAAGGTCGATATCGATACAAATATTTGGTGACTTAAAAATCTGATATTCCGATATATATTTAAAAAAAATAATAATCCAGAAACGTGTAACAAAACATAAACAGATTAGTTATTTGCAGTTATTTATGAGTCCTCACTAAAATAATATGATAATGCAGTTTAAAAATAAACTTGTTTGTTTTATTGTCAGAACAGAACAGAGGAACATCAAAATATATTAAAGTTCTGATAAATAAAATGTATAAAAATACAAACTTAAGATATGAAACTTAAAGTCCTTTGAACAAAAACGCAATAAAAAAAAAAAAAATAATAAATCAAAGTTACCAGACTTGATTGACATAGACTTGGTAAGCTTCATAAATATAACTTTGAACAAGACTGGAAAAAAATAAAAATAAACAAGCGTGTTAACACTCATAACATGGTAGAAGGGTGTTTCGTCCGTTTTTATTTAATTTTTTAAATATTTATTTATCGGCCATTATAAATGCCGATAGTTTGGACAATGCCTAATATCGGCCAATAATATCGGCCTGCTGATATATCGGTCGGGCTCTAGTTTCCTCACACCAAAGTGAGACAACTCACTATTTTGTGCATTTTGTTCACAGTGTGGACAAGTCAAGACTGAGACAAGAGTCGTGACTGTCGTGAAGTCTCTAAATTGTCATGTCAGGCAGTTATTGGTCCCCCGTTGCACGAAAGAAATTTAGATTTAATCCCTTGCATCATTTTAAATTTTGTACAGGGATGTCGATAATGTTGGAAGTCAAGTTTATGTGCTCAGCTAGAGTTGAAATGAATGATGGCATGGAAGGCACAGAATCATATTCAGTACAAGACCGTATCAGATCCATGCACCCATCAGTAGGATTGGGCACCGAGAACCGATTCCAACTTGGAATCGTTTAAAGAATTACTATTCCAATGGAATCGTTTCTTTATTGGAATCATTTGGAATCTGATCATCGGTTCCAAATTTAACACGCGCATGTTTTGGTTTCCGTAGCGGCCGCCGTACTTCCAGGCTCATGTTGTGTTGCAGCCATGGAGCACAGTGAGCGGGGCGCTCTAAAGTGTGGCTTGAAAAAGCCCGGTAAAACTGTAAATCACCGTTTTAATAAAAAGAAAATTGTTCCTCTTATCTGTGAAATAAGCATGTGACCCATTTCAACTCCACCCCTCAAGGTATCAGAATCGAGAATCGATAGGAACCGGAATCGAAAGCAAGAATCGCAATTGGAATCAGAATTGTTAAAATCCAAACGATGCCCAGACCTACATCACAGCGTGATACTTCAATAGATTTTTTTTTTTTTTTTTTTTTTTTTTAGGCAAAATGAGCTACTAATACTTATCAAGCGTAACTGGGGTATTAAGAAATTGATTACGGACCCACAGCCGTTTTAGCTTTTTAAAGTCTTTCATTTATTACTGTTATTTTGTTTGATGAAAACAAAGAAAATATGAAGTGGCACTAAGTTTCACTCTGGAGCCCCGAGTCCTGAGATTTCTCTGCATGACAGCGTTTAGAGTAAAAATGATCCGATTGGAATTTTTTTTTTTTTGAAGGTCTTCCGCAATGTTTATAGTTTGGAAAATGGATTTGTTTACAAGTATGGAGATATTTTGGAAGTTACGAAAAGCAGACTAACTCTGGTTCGTTGTCCTGAAGTTTGTCCGTCAGCTTTGGTGGATTCGGCGAAACCTGTGATAGGCGGTGGTCACATCAAGTGTTTGGTCAGCAGATACAGTGATGGCGTTTTTCCATTACATGGTATCTGCTCGACTCTACTCGCCTTTTTTGGTTTTCCATTATGAAAAAAAGTCCCTGGTACCTGCTAACAGGTACCTTTTTTAGTATCACCTCCGACGAGGTTCCAAGCGAGCTGAGGCGAAACCAAAAGGTGACGTGAAAACCTGCAGACTACTGATTGGTCAGAGAAAATCGTCACTAATCACTGCGTCATAATTGCTAGCGACAGACGGGGGTGTCCTGAACAAACCCGCCAATTTTTAAACAGTTTAACCAGCGGTGATTTTTTTTTTTTGCCGCCTCCAGCTTCTTTTGAAACAAAATTTGTCTTCTGGCTGTGGCAAACAGCCACATGCCGAGAATCAAAAACAACACACATTGGACGTTATGCGTGTGTGTTGCGTTAGGTCGCGGCAGTTTCCTGCGGCGTCGCTATGACGACCAGCCACGCTCGCCTCACGCATGAGGCGGTACTAAATCTGCAATGGAAAATGGAGGATGGGGCACCGCGGTTGAGCCGAGCCAAGCCGAGCCGAGCTGAGTCGAGCAGGTACCATGTAGTGGAAAAACGCCATAATATTACTTTTGAAATGTTGATGTATGGACTTTAGGGGGCAGCAGAATGCCTCCGGTGTCAAAAGTGCCGTCATCATAGTTAAAAAAGGGAACGCGTTGAGTGTTTAAATTTGAAAGATAATCCAGCTGTTACAACCACGTTTATAATACATAGTTTTCTCTGCTTTTATGTACCATTTCCTGTCTGTTAAATTAGCATATCTTCCAGGACTGGCGAACCAAACTTTGGCGATTACTATTGCTAGGAAATTCCCAGTGCAAAAAAACAAAATGTAACAAAATTGTCGTTTTTTTTTTTTTTTTTAAGCGTGATAATCTTGACTAACTTTGAAACCCAAACAAGAAAGGACTTTAGATTTGTTTTGGTATAAACTTGATATAGACACAACTGACTTATTTTTCTTTTCTTTTTTTGGCGTATTTGGCCTGTTTTGGTGTCCTTTTTTTAAAATGAGAAGAAACCTCAAGCACCTTATTGCCAGCATGGCATCAGAAATGCTGTGGTGAACTGTAAAACGTCACTGTCACACGTTTATATTGATGTTTGGACTGCTACACACACACACACACACACACACACACACACACACACACACAGACCCTGGAAACGGCGCTTCACAAAATCTGAAAGTTGAAACGGGGAAGAACCAAAACCTGTCTTGAAATGAACCAGTTCTGTAGACTAGTGTTATAGAAGAAATATCTGCTTTACCTGACAATTTATTTTAGTTTTTTATATATATATATTTAGATGTATATCAAGATTTCTTTTAAAATAAGGCTATCAGTCAAAGAACCCTTGGTCCTGAGACGAGCACCTAAAGGTCCTACAGTCATGAGGTGGAAGGTAACTGGGGGTATCTTTTTCTTCTTTTTTTTTTTTAACCCCACCCTGCCCCACCCTCTACTCTGGAGCACATGGTACGATCCGTGGAGACTTAACCAAGTACAATAACTGAGGACAGAGGCAAGAAGAAGCATGAGAAAGAAAGAAAGAAAGGGATTGGAGAAGGGGGAGATAGAGGAGACAGTTTGCACATTTTGGTTTTGTTTTCCTTTATACATTTCATTTTTTATTTGATTCAATTGCTTTGTGTGAAACCGCTGCCTTAAATGAGAAAAAAAATTCAGAGATGGATATAGAGGGAAGAAGAGAGGAGGAATGGGGGGGGTGTTGACTGGGACGCTCAGACAATTTGGTGTGAATAGATGCATGCATACTGGTGTGTGTGTGTGTTTGGGAGCTGTTTGTAAAGGCTTTTAGTGTGTGCATCTGTGGGCAAACATAATACGTGGGTGTATTTTTAATATTTGTGTGTGTGTGTGCATATTAATGTATGTATGCAGTTTTTTTTCCCCTCCCCGCTAGCTTCTCTCCATCTCCATTTATGGCATGTTAATGTCTGCCTTCTCACTCGAAAGAGCTTTTGACAGTGGTACTGTGTGTGTGTGTGTGTGTGTGTGTGTGTGTGTGTGTGTGTGTAATGCGCATGCCTATGCCAGGCTGGGTCTGCGTCTCGATCTATGTGCTGCATACGTGTGTGTCTGGCTTCATGCGGCAACTGCGCATGTCTGTCACTGTGTGGGTGGTTTGGGTGCTCAGCTCTCCAAGGTCTATGTGTGTGTGTGTGTGTGTGTGTGTGTGTGTGTGTGTAGGTGGTATGTGCGGGGAGATGAGTGGCTGTTTGTTTTTGTCTGCCTCACAGAGCGCCATACCTTTTTTCCTCTGCCACACACACACACACATCTGCAGGGTCACATATACACAGCACAGACTCTTTACATCTGTGCCATATCAAAGGGGCAGATGTATTTTGCAGCCATGTTGCACATCATGGCTGCACCTCTACTGTTCCTGGACAGGAGTTTTTACATAAAAATCATTGAAATGTAAAATAGATTTTTTTAAAGTAGATCATGAGCCCTTCTATCCACTTTTCCTTTCAGATTCCCTCTTGCTATATCCCTTCTCTGCCTGGTGAAACGTCCTGTATTCCTGCATGGGACCGCAGCCAGGACACTGACACTTTTTGTCTCTTGATTTGTTCTCCCCCCCCCCCACTCATTTGTTCTTTTCTTCCCTCCCTCTCTGTCTTCGCCTTTCTCTGTTTCCTATTTTTCTTTGTTTACAACCTCTCGATCTTTATGTATACATTCCTGTCTCTCTCGCTTACTGTCCCCCTATGTCTCCCTCCCTCCCTCTCTCTCCATCACACACACATGCAGACACGCACACACAAACACACAGAGAAAGGAGCTAAATAGTGTCAGTCCCTTGTTGCTTCATTACGTAAACCCTCATTTTCTATCCACCGCTGCTTCGACTCCATTTTCTTCATAGAATGCAAATCCCTGCCAAACTCTCACCCGTATATCTGTGTGTGTGTGTGTGT
The DNA here is from genome assembly GCF_008315115.2 of Sander lucioperca. Lineage (NCBI taxonomy): Eukaryota > Metazoa > Chordata > Actinopteri > Perciformes > Percidae > Sander > Sander lucioperca. The sequence goes on from NC_050176.1 coordinate 18,721,208, forward strand.
GTGTGTGTGTGTGTGTGTGTGTGTGAGCGTGCGTTATCTGTCTACAACAACAGATGGGGCTGCCAAATATGTTGCTGCATGTGTGTGTGTGCATACATGTGAGCTGTTTTGAATGCAAATATGCAGATGAATGGGTGTAGGTACATCTGACCAGGCTCATCAGTGGTGTGTGTGTGTGTGTGTGTGTGTGTGTGTGTGTGCTGCCCACCCCCCTCTCATGGGACAATGTGTGATCTTTGTGTTTACTGCACCTTCTTTATTTTATTTTTTTTAATCAGACGATTGATGAGGAAAGCCTATGTCCCTATGTTGCCCTGGTGGAATCAGAATGTCCACATGAGAGACGGAGGCGATCCTAACGCGAATATCGACCAGACTGTTAAACCAAGTGACTAAGTGGGGGTAAAAGAATAATTATAATCATCCTAGACTTGAGCAGTGAGAGGAGGAGGAGGAGGAGGGTGTGCTGTTCTTCCTGAGGAGGAGATGTTTGTTAAAAATCTCCCAGGACAGATGAGGCATTGCGGCAGTCTGCCGTCACATGAGCGAAGCCACAATCCAGACAAAGGGAGAATAGTGAGAGGAGAGAGAGAGAGAGAGAGGGGAGGCTAATGACGGAGAGGGGGAGGAGGACGGGGAGGGGAGGTGGTGGCGGCGGCAGCGATCGTCTCTCTCTGGCCCTGTGCCACCAAGATAAATACCTGGCTGCTTGTTTGTTTATGTAGCGTGGCATTTTTGCAGAGGGGCGGGGTTGTGGGCTGAATGAATAAACGCTAGAGCTGCCTAAATCCCTTCTTTTTTTTTTTTTTTAAAACGACCCTAAGCAAGACAAGCTTATTGGACGATGACAGAAGAATAAAGCTTTCAAAACTTTGTTTAAGGTTTGTCTGGGGAACAAGGAACAATGTGTTTGAAGTTGAAATTGCACTAAACGTCTGTAGAAGAGTGAAAAATGCCTACGTCCAGAAACACATTTGGCCGAACGTTTTATCCCCACTGTCCTTTTAAGCACTGCGATATGATAATGCGATGAAGACATTTTTTTTGCTGCAACTGTAGAGGTGATCTGGCCTCGTTGGCAGTCCATTTGCCCAGCTGTTGTCGGTGTGTGTTTATGTTGAACATCTGTAATCCACAACTGGAAGGTCAGGAAAAACATGGATTTCTGAATTGGTGGAGCACGATATTAACGGGTAGTGTGGATATCCATCATGTTTAATAGTACAGTGGTTCCCACCCTTTGTGACCCTTTAATCAATACACAGTCATGTATACATCCACCTGTAATGTTTCCTTCTCAGATTGCTTCATTTTAATAATGTGAAGAGGCTGCAAGAGTTCAAACCAGAGCTGAAAGGATTAGTTTATTAACTAACCAGTTCATTGGATTTTGACGATTGATTGATTAACCCTTGTGTTGTCTTCCATTGGACTATGCACTTGTCGTCCTCCCGGGCCAAAACACAACAATCCACACTTTTTCTGACATTGTTGTCCCTTTTTTCGACACTTTTGGCACTTTTTTGTTGTTGCCGTTTTACACTTCTTTTCACTACCATGTATGAACACCAACTTATTATTAGTTGTACACTTACTTTTGGAATCCATGGTCAATAAAGCTAATTTATAGGAAATTATACCTAATCCTTGATTAAAAAAAAAGCAGAAATTATGAACTATTTAGACTAATTTTAAAGGAAGGATAATCACAGACTGGTATATATCAACATTCAATTGGGATACTGTTACGAAACGTTTCAATTTCTTTTTCAAATGCAAAAAAATGTAACAAAACACCCCAAATTCAATGAAATTAGCGATCCGATCTTTTGTTGTACTTGCGAAGCGCGTTTGTATGGAATCATCCATGTTATTTTTGGTTAATTAAAATTAGGAAGCTAAAAAGAAACCCATATTTCTGATATAGACATTTAGAAAATGGGTCAATTGTGACCCAAAGACAACACAAGGGTTAATTGATTAGTTGTGGTTCCAAAGGTAAATATTTGCCTTTTTTTTTTCTTCCATGATAATGAATGGAATATGATTCCGCGCGGTCACGGAAGGCTTGTATCACGTGGACGCGCCGACAGTTTTGTTGTCATTACTTAGAATTCCTCAGAAACTATGCGCTATAGCTTTAATGATATCCAGAATTTCAAAAGGAAAAAAAAGCAATGATAGTTATGCTGCGTTCCAGGCAACCCGTAACCCGTGTTTTCACAACCTTCTGCCCGTGAAAGTGCCCTGGAACGGCAGTCAAACACGTAACTTACTACCCGTCAACTCGTACCAGATCGTTATACTCCCAGTTACAGTTTTTGACGTCACACACACAAACAATGGCGACCCCTGTTGATGCTGTACAGACGCTTGATTAACAGTGAGAAATAGAAATAAATAGACATAAATAGGCAACGTAAAGTAATTCTGCACACTGTAATCAAAACAATACACATACGATTGTGTACCATTACAGGTTATGTTTATTAAATGAAGCCCAAAATATGTCCCCGACCAGAAATCGCCAGTATCAGCTTGCGCTAGCTAACGTCAACGTTGGGTAGCCGCTAGCTAACGCTAGCTAGAAGGATTTGTCGTAACTTTGCCTGGAACGCTACCAAGTCACAAGTCGTGACTTGAAGTCGTAACTTACGGGCTAAAAATTGTGTCTGGAACGCAGCATTAGATCATGTGGGGAAGCCAGAGGTAAGGAACCACTGTATTATGTACTGTGTATTAGTTTTAGACCCCAGTGTTGTCTAAATGTGGGCTTTAATCTTCTAATACAGGTGGGAAATTGAGATAGAAGTTTTGTTATTATGAGAAGTTATTTTTTGCCACTGTGCAGACTTTGAAAAGAATGTAGAAGTTGTGATTAAAGAGGGCTACAGGCGGATCCAACAAGATGTGTTTTGGCCAGGTTCCCGCTGTCGGTCAGTGTTTGGCCTCAGGGTGTCGACCGGGTGCACAGGGGTTCAAAGTGGTTTTCGCTTCCAGAGACGAGACATTTTAGAAAAAATTCGGCGTACTTCCAACGAGCACAGCAAAAGGGATATTCTCTCTTTTCCGTCTGTGGTTTATTTCGTCGTTGATTTGGAGGAAATGTTAACGGTAGCTGAGTGCTACTGAGAGGAGAACGGAGAGAATGATTTTCATAAAGAAGTTTTGAACACTCCTCTGCCCTGCAAAGAGCAAAAACTGAAACTGAAGTAAAACTCAGAATATATTTTTTCTATTTTTTTTTTTTTTTTTAATGAAATCTGAAACCTACCTTTTGTCCTTTTTTAGAGGTAATCCTCACGTTGCAGCCTTTTGCCTCTTTGTAGGGCAGCTATGCCTGAGCACAGTTTTACGACTAAAGGTTGAGCGGGGCCAGAGCAGACTTTTTATTTCTATTTCTTTCTCAGCGATACGAGTTTGGTCGCGCTTTTAGAAGAGCTTTTGTACACATTTCACTCTTTTGTTGTTTTTGTGCGACGGTCTCATTTTCTGTTGCTACCGTGTTTTTGTTTTCTACATTTTGAGCTAGTGTACTGTAGTCCTCGAGAGTTCCTTTAAGACCGATGCTACTAATAATTCAACATTAACACCTGTAAGTAGAGTTGCCAAGTTGTGTAAAAAAAAAAAAAAAAAAAAAAAGAAGAAAAAATAAAAAAGAGAGAAAGGGGAGACATGGTTAGTTGTAAAATAGTCTAGAGAAAGAGAACCACATATTTTTGCATTGCGATTGTTGTATGACCGAGGTGCTGCAGACGGGAGGGAGGAGGTTGGGTTTTTTTGTACTGTACTGCAGATGTTGTCCGCGGGCGGGATCAGGGTCTGCAGAAGGCAGACGGACTGATGGACGGATGGACGGATGGACGGATGGACGGTTGGTCGAGGCGAACAAAACACTGTCACGCTCGCATCATTTTAAGGCTACAAGTCTGAATGTCTGCTAAAAAAAAAAAAAAAAAATCTCTTCATGGATAAAATCCTACTCTCCATTGCCTTGTGACGATATAAATACATTTCTTAGCCACATTTGCATAAACTCCCATGAGAAATAGACCCAAAGTACGTTTACTTGACCTGGCTCTCGGACCAGCTTTGCCACAAAGTATAAGCTACTGCTGCTTGAATGTTTGTTTGTTTTTTCCACATAAAACGCCACATGGTGGCTAAATGCAGCTACTGCAGCTCAGAGAAGGGGGGTGTGTGTGTGTGTGTGGGGGGGGGGGGCGTCTCAGCGGCTGCAGTAGCTGCCAACACCACCAGAGGGCGATATACCAAGAGGCAGTGATCCCACACAAAGCTACGATTGTAACGAAAGAGTCTCGATCACTGTATTCATCGGAGCACCTTAACAGCAGACCTGCCGGAGGCTTCTGCTGCTCTTTTTTTTTTTTTTTTTTTTTTACAAAAATCCAACACAAGACGCAAAAAAAAAAAAAAAAAAACGTCCACTGCACGTGGGCCCAGAAGCCAAATAAAGTAGTCAGTAGATTGAAAGTTGCTGACACGACTTCCAAAAGAAAAGAGCAGCGCAGTTGTTTTTTTTCATTCGTCCATCCACGACTTTTGTCTGATTTTGGCTCCTGATCTCCGCCCCGGCTGCCAATCCACAGAAAGGAACTAAAGTGACGAGGAGAGTCTAATCTTTAACAAATATAAATAAAAAAAATAAAATAAAGCACCTTTGGGCGAGCGTTCAACTGTCCCGGAGAGCCAAAGCCCTCTGCACCTTTCTGAGCACGCTCCCTATGTCACTTCCTGTCTGCGGTTTGGATGCTGGTATCAGAAGCGGGACTTTTGTTTGGGGGGGGGGAATGATGTAATGAAAGGGTTCTTTTTGTATGTTCCTTATTTTTGTTTTTTTTTTTTATCTTTTTGTACTATTATTCCCTTTTTTTAATTTTGTATGTTTTCTCTTCTCTCTCTTTATGACATTTGTTGTGTACTGTATAAATGAAAATGATGATCATGATGATGATGATGATGTGCCCAATTCGACCTGTCTCCCCCCCCCCCAGATGGGAAGCGGGAGCATAGACTGTGCAAACTCTCCTCCGTTTGCATGAGGGTGGGGGAGGAGTTAAAGGGGGGAGGGGGGAGATCAGGTGGGTGAGGGGTACCAGTAAAGGGGTGAAGATTGGAGTTGTTTCAGACAGGGTTCCTACACACGTCTGGGAATTGACATGAAGTGAATTCTGATCATTTTTGTCTTTTTTTTAGTTTTTTAAGAATCCCAGAAATCACTGAGAGAGGTTTGATCTCCCAGAAATCATTTGATGCCCAATTGGTTCAGCGTCAATCCAAATAAGCACAAAACCTTCGGTACGACAAGTCAAAAATTGTCTTTAGAACCCGCTTTTCGGCTGATAATCAGGCAGATGTTTCACATCCGATTTCAAAAATCAACGAAGGAAGCAAAGACGGACGACTTCACTGTCCTTTCAACTATCGCTCGTGGGCTTTGACTTGCACTTGTCACGTTGATTCACGAACAAATGTATGTTCTGGTTGACGGCCTTATTGCCCTTTTTTTAAACAAATGTCTGAATCCAGTCCAAAATGTTAAAAGAAAAATCCACCCTCAAACACTTGGAACACTAGTTTTAGAAACCACATATGTGGGTGTTTTGTCTCCCTCCGCTAAAGCTGCTTCAGCTTATTTCTTTTGGCCACTCGGGGGCACATCCAACACATCCAGCTAACACCGACAAAAGAGCATTCATTGGGCATCATGGTTTCTGGCCACCTGACGAAACCAAGTCCAATATTCTCCCTCTCCTTTAAGCTCCGTGTTTGGTCTCCACCCACTCCTAATGAAGAAATCAGGCTCTTTGGCTGCAAAACGCTCCACTATGTTCACCAGCTAGTACCAGATTGATACCAGATTCATTTTTTGGGAAACAGGAGGGTGGATTTTTCCTGTGTAGGGACCCTGCTGAAAATCTGGAGTGATGTCAGGAGTTGTGTTGTAAAGTGTGCAAAAAAACAAAACAAAAAACTGGCTAAACTTGAGAACAGAGGAGCGAGGGAAGTGCATTCAAGACTTTTTTTTTTTTTTTTTAATCGTAATCCTGAGGTGAATCCTCATAGTTTATTTCTCCCTCTCCATCCCTTCGTCTCTGCTCAGCCGCCTTCCTCCTCGTGTTCCTCGCGGCCTGACCTCATCATCAACCCTCGCCTTTTCCCCTTCGCGCCGCGCGTCTCTTTTCCTCCTCCGTTTACTCCGCTCTTTCCCAAATCCCCACACACCAGAGACGAGACAACACACACACACACACACACACACAAAGTATATGTATAATATATACGTAGTTACTATATATATATATATATATATATATATATATATATATATATATATATATATATATATATATATATAAAATATGCTTATTAATTTACCAACATACACACACACACACACAGTATATGTATAAATTTATACAAAACGGGCAAACCTCTGAGATACAGAAGCTCGCACACACACCTGCAGACTCACAGGATGTGTAGCAGGGCGTGTGCGTGCGTGTCTTCGTGTCACTGATGCAGTTTTTAAAAAAAAAAAAAAGAAATAAGTACCAGTTTACCTCGGGAGCTCTCAGCCATAGCAGACCTTAATGGCCACAGATATCTCAGCGCTGCAAGCAGCTTCTCAACTGCTGTGGCTGCCGTTACAAAGCAGGTACATGCTTTTTATTTTTTATTTTTCAGGAACAAACCCCGGGAGCCTCAGCAGAGCGCTCTCGGACCATTTGAATGCACACAGCAGCAGGGTTTTTACAGAAACGGGGACGCAAGCCGAGAGTCCACGTCAACACAGTCTTACCTCAGAATTATATTACAGAACAGGGAGGGGTGGGGCTTACATATGATCATAGCAACCGTGAATGACTATTTTTTATTCCTTCGCTTCCTTGTCTCTGGTGTCGTCGGGTGAAACTATAAATATATAAATATATAAACTGTACATTATGACATAGAAGCACTATTGAAGTCTGATTGTTAGATGTGCACTCGCAGCATGAGGTATTATTCTTTATTATTCTTCATAACCCAGTAAAATGAAAAAAAAAAAGGTGATATAACGGCTTTTGGAGGTAAACAAAACAAAAAAAAGGATAAAAAACAAAAACAACGCAGTAGCATCTACTGATGTCAAAGAAAAATACCCGACCTTACCCAGCCACGCACACACACGCCCTGCCCCCCGCCCCCCCAATCACCCTGAAGCCCCTCCGCGCCACCCCCCCCTGCTCCGCCCCGTGTACATGCCAGTGTTTCCCCCATGTGATCCAAGTGCCAATAACTTTGTGAATTCCTAACTGTGACCCAGTAATAAAGAAGATTGCACATTAACTACTGTAAAGAGAAAAAAAGAAACCATGATTGAAAATGAGGAAATATCTTAATAAAAAGGTTTTTAACAAACAGGACTGACCGTACTGCTGTGTTGGGTCTTTATTTACCTTTTATCCAAAATGCCCTCCAGTAGGATTGGATCACGTTTAACGGGTATTTTGCTCCATTTCAAAATCTTCAAATTGAGAATATGTCACTTTTGCTGAACAGCGGCCACAAATGGCAATTACAGAATAATGGCACGTTGAATTTCCCTTCAATACTAATAGTCATTAGCCACCAAGGAAAGTGGTTTTGTCGCGTGTCACTTTAACTTTTTACATTTCTAAGAAAACAACGGTGTTATTTCTTACAAAAAGCCACACTTTAAAGGGCCAGAAACACTCCACTCAAGAATCAAATCAGCTTTTTCAGGTAAGTATGAGATCAGTCCTCAGGTTTAGATATTGTGATGGTTTCATATTTCTCACCTTTAAAATGATTTAAAAATGGATTTTGATGGATAGTTAGTAGAAGTTTGATGATTCCAGAACAGCCACTATGTTTCCTGTCTAGATTGCCAAAATTAAGAAAAAGTCAAGGACTGTTGCCTGTTGAAGAATCCACTAAATTAACACGATCAATTATCCGCATTCATGTTTACTTATTTTTTTGTCTTCTGGCTGGGAGCCAGCTTCTTAACAGGTTTCTACTTTCAAATCTCAGATTTGTCAGAATTTCCCTGAATGCACCCAAACACACTTGCTTTTCAAAATGCACAATTTACTGTTGTGCTGCTGCCATTGTATGATGTGAACTGCAATAATGATGGTCACTCAAAAAACAAAACAATGGTTGGCTTTTTAAAATGCCCATTCATTATTATGAATTAATTGTCAAGAGGCTTTCACATGACAAAACCACTGGTGTACGGCTGCAACTAACGATTATTTTTTAATTGTTGATTAGTCTCGCATTGCCAGACTTTCCTCCACAGCACTGCGGAGGAGAGTCTGTCTAGTCCACACAGCATTCCGGGATGGGAGAAAAACCTGCTCTGGTTTAATGGCATTTCTTTAAACCAATCACAATTGACTTGGGCGGTGCTAAGCACCGGGAAAAGCCACGGTGCCGCTGCAAAAATGCCTCGGGAAGGAACTTGTTTTGGTGGAACGTGTGTACGTTCAAAGGTTGTTTTAGTCTTGCAACAGAAAACTCAGATTGGACAGATGTCTGGATTTACCCTGCAGAGATCTGAGGAGCAGTTAACCGTAGTCCTCACAAATCCACCGGAGTTCAGAACGCCAACACAAAGAAAGCCCAAGGCAACGGACATCCAGCCTAAAAGAGTGAAATCCGGCAGAATTTACGTCGGCAATGGAGCAATCCCGGAAGTGGAACGTCGAGGATGTAGACTAATTGTCGATTGATCTGTCGATTATTTTCTCAATTGTTCGATTAGTTGTTTGGTTTATAAAATGGTAAAAAGTGTCTCGTTTTGTTCAAAACTCACAGGAGGAGTGTAGAAACTAGGACATATTCAATTTATAAGCTGCTGGCGTGTTCCTTTTTTTTTAAAGATTATTATTTGGGCTTTTCTGCCTTTAATTGATAGGACAACTAGGTGAGAAAGGGGAGAGAGAGGGGGAAGACGTGCAGGAAATTGTCACGGGTCAGATTCAAACCGTAGACCTCTGCGTCGAGGCATAAACCTCCAAGTATATGTGCGCCTGCTCTACCCGCTGAGCCAATCCGGCCACCGGCGTGTTCCTTTTGATCACTTTCATGTCAAAACGTTTCAGGGCTTTGGTCTTTTTTCTAAAAAAAAAAATAAAAAAGCGGATTGCCATGACAAAACGCGCGATGGAAGGAGGCTGAGCTGCACGTGCACTAGAGGCTGACCTCACGGGTAAGAGGCTGCATCAGCCAAAGTTTTTATTCAGTGTTGCCAAGGAAATACTGTACCACCATATTCTACTTCACTATTGTATTTTTTTGGGATTGTACGTTGGTGGAAAATACGACACTAGAACTGTGAAATGCAGAATCATCACATCCTATTCTAAGAGCTGAGCCATAATGTGACATGCTTCAAAAAACACCTTGAGTTTGAAATGAAATGTAATGGTGTGCGACAGGCCTGCAGCTAGTAAAAGAATAGCCCTCACCATTTCAAAAAGTCCACTGGGGCTTCTTTTAATTGCCTGTTTTGTCCAACAGTCCAAGACCTAAAGATATTCAATTTAAAATCATATAGAAACAGAGAACCGCGAGAAAACCCGAGAAGCTGGAATGAGCGACTGTTTAGTATTCTTTACATGATAAATTACTTACTTTAATCAATTATCAAAATAGTTATTACAGCAATTCCATTTCTGTCTATGAACTCAAACTGTCTGGATTTCAGGACTAGAGTTAAAAATGTCTGAGGTTGTAGGTTTTCTATCCCAGGAATGAATACGTTTATTAAAAAAAACTTTGTTCCCGGGGCACCTGGGTAGCTCACCTGGTGGAGCGTGCGCCCCATGTACAAATGCTCGGTCCTCGCTGCAGCAGTCGTGGGTTTAATTCCGACCCGTGACCCTTTGCTGCGTGTCGTTCTCCCTCTCTCTCCCCTTTCAAGTCTAAGCTGTCCTGTCAAATAAAGGCCTAAAAATGCCTAAAAAAATTAATCTTTAGAAAGAAACAACTTTGTTCCTGGGACATTTGATATAAAATTGCAAAAACGTATCAGATCAGTCTTCTAGAATCTGTTACATAACTGGCTTACAGTGTGAGAATTAGTATTTTAATTGAAATAAGCTTAGCACTGACCGGCTGATGTATGACTGGGATGCTGTCTGTGTTGGAGTTCCACAGGGCGCCTGCTACATGTGTGAATGGGTCGCCCTCCTGACGGCTGCCTGCTTTATTTTTTCAGAGTTCATGCAGCCACCAGGGACCTCGCGCTCCTAAAGTAAATGTAATTTCACATCACGGTTCTGCTCTCAGGGTAGGATGGGATGTTTCCATTTCGAAGAGTGCCTCTCAACTAAAAAGTCACTCCTGTAATTTAACATCTGCAACTTAGTGAAAGCTTTTATCTGGAATACAAATCCCAGAGGGAACAGGATAACATGCATTCAAAACACACACACACCGGGGGAATGAAGCTACTGTAGCAGTCTAAACATAGATTTATTCATGTTTTAAAACCTCTTAAACAAGTCTTAAAATGTAAGTTCAGAGGAACACTCATAATGAAATCACCATTTAGTCATCTTCACAAACCTCCGGTTGGCGGTAAGAAAACAAGGTTACACTTTACCTGTCATGAACACGTGTTCATGACAGTGTCATGTCACTCTTATGTAGATACCTTCAAGCGTTACTAAACAATCATAATCGATTCACTTTGTCAAAGCAGCCACAGCTGCAACATAACATTTATTCTTTGTGTAGTGTTTATGAAAGTCAATGCTTAAAAAAATCTCATACAGTAGAGCGGTGAAATGAAAAGTAATGTGTAGCCATTGTTATCCTTTTTTTTTTTTAAACTGCAGAGAATGGTGCTGTTAAAGGGCACAATGGCGGCCGGTACTGCATCAAGTTCAGCACATTCAGATCCTCTTCTTCCTACAGGAGACACCCAATAAAACCAGTCAGAGGTCAGTTCCCCAACTCCACCTTTAACACCCACAAGGTTTGCTTCGTTTTGAATTACTTTTTAAAGTCAACAACAACTGACATTTTAAAGCTCGGATGCCTTTTTTTTGTGGGAATAAAGCAGTCAAGATGGCAGGTTTAGAGGAGTCGTAACATGTTTTGAAAAGTGTTAACATTCTTTCTAATCGGTGTTAAAAATATTACCATCACCTGTGCTTTTAAATATGTGCAACAAAATATCATTTTAACAAGACGCATCTGAGCCAGTTCATTGATCTGCTCTGTTAAACAGGCCTGAAAGGAGTTTGACATTTGCTCAGAGAAAACTGAGATTTACTTACTTAACAAAGTGGCACGCATCATTTCCGTAATATCGCAAAGTGACTTTTGTGACAATTTGACATCATGACTTCGTGTAAACATACACGCCGACCTTCTTAAGCCAAGTGGCGTGTTATCTGTACACATTTTGAGCTATCCGCGTGTATGTCTACAGCGGACATAAACATACACGCCACGTGGCGTGTTATCGCGAGAACGTGTTATTGCGAGAAGAAAGCGACAGTTGGGTTTAGGAAAAGAAAAACGGGGTTGGCTTTACACAAACAACAGAGCGAGGAAACGCCACACGCGGGACGCGATCCCCGCTCTCCTAGGTGAAAGTCCTGTGTTTTACCCTTTCATACTACTCCCTACGGCGTAAATTCACACGCAAACTTAAGGTAATGTAAGTCAATGGAGGCCAAACGGTGTTGATAAACATGCTAAAAAGCAAGTGTGCGTCTTTCTAACACGCCAATAATGGCAAACAAATTGGCGTGTCATACATACGCCACTTCATGAGATCAGTTTGTGATCAGGTGTAAGCTTTGTCACAATTTTCACTGGCTTGATGCATTAAAATGGACAGATGTGTGTGCAGTTCCATTTGGGATAAAATAAAGGACTAGAAAGCCTCAAATTAGACTTTCTTTAGAGTCACAACTGGTAACGAGCCACAAAAAGATTCAAATCAAATGTATATTAGAAATCCTTCTCATACAAGACGCCTTTACCTGCACAAACCTTGTGTGCGCCGAGGTCTTACAGTGAGTAATAACTGAGTGGAAACCATAAGAGTACTTTGTTTATGCTCGCAGCCATTTTCCAAGTATTCAGTTAATTTTCCCCACTGAAGCGTTTAAGGAATGAGGGCTTGAATATCTAAAAAGCACATTAAAAGCAAACATTACCTGCTGAGAGAAAACGATTAGAAAAGCTCTGGCAGTGAGGGAACTCAATGAAAACATCAGTGAACCCCCACCTGCATTAAATCCTGGGGGCATGTGACCTCTGACTCCTTTGGTAAAACCAAAAAACAAAACAAAAAAAACAAACGTGGAAATGTTTCAGGAGAACTGTCATGAAACGTCTTGGTTCATTCTTTTCTCTAACTGGGTGACAAAAGCAAATAACCACGAGTGAAAAGCAATCTGGATCACACAGGATTCAAAATAAAACTGATTCTGCATAAAGCCTTTGTACAGGAACCGTGTCAACACAATAATTCAAGGCGTTATAGTTTGTATTTATACAGCACTGTAACCCACCCTTGCGTGGGTAGTGTAACCCGACCCGCGGCCTCCAGCAGAGGGAGCTGTAAGCCTGGAGCTGGGCTGAGTGTGGATGCATCCTGCCCAGCAACTGTTCCTCCTCTCATTAGATAAAGCTTTTCAATCAGACAGCCCGAAACCCATTCGCTCCGAGCCGAGGCTGTCTCTCGTCGCCCAGTGTGGGTAACAAAAGCCTCAGCCAATCGGGTGCTGAGCCACCTGCAGGGGCGAGAAGGCGGCTGGCTGCAGACCTGACTTCCCCTCACCGAGAAGCATCTCAATCAGGGCGGGAAATGGAGCGTTTTCTGTTGGCTGGCCAGAGCGCCCGGGAATCTGACATAGCGTCCAGCGGAGCAAAAACCCCGGTAGGGGCAGCATCGTGCCGTGCCCGTCTAGGAGTCGACACGCTTTTGTTTTGACAACAAACACCACAGCAGCTGATTTCCAAAGGTGACTAACTCCTCCCTCCTGGCTGAAGTGTGTTCATCAGTGAAATCAGCTGCTGTCGTGTTGGACTGGAAGGGAAAACCTGCAGACTTTTGGCCCACTCTCCTGATGACTAGTACTTGTTGGTAATTTCTCACCGTTATTCACATGTAGGCACAGAAACCATAGTGCACATTTTCACAATATAAAAATAGATTTAAGGCAACACTGAAAAAAACCCTGACCCACCCCCCCCATCTCCTCCCTCCCACGCTGCTCCCGTCTGCTTAAAAACACAAATAACTGCATCTTTCTCCATTTAACAGTGAATACATCTACATTCATCAGTGTCCAAAAACTACTTTCTGGCTGGTTACTCTGCCAAGAACCAGGTTTTACCAGCCAACGGAAATTGAAATGTCACAGTAGCTGCTCGAGTGACATTTTGTGTTTGTCTTCTGGAAAATCTGTCTTCCCTTTCGCTCCTTCTGTAAGGCACCTTTTTTTAGAACTGCTTACTTACCAAATAAGTCACGTTTGTGGTTCATCTCAGTTCAGCGTCATTCAAAAGTTATGAATGATGATGAAAACAAGACTGTTTTGTAGTTTGGAAGAAAAGGAACTACAACTCAAGTGTTCAAGTGCTGTTGGTGTTAGCTGATGTATCAACATAACAAATGTTACCGCCACCGGACAGCTGTTGGGTGTACATTTCAAACCCTGACGTACTTGGTAATAAACATGCACGTTTGTGTTTTTAACCTGACGGCAGCGGCCTCTTATCCCGACCCACCCGCTGAGTACCCTTATTTCAAACAATAACCGAAATGCACCGACGTGAAATAAACAATACCACCCGGGGTTTCCGCTGTGTTAAGCTCCTCCGCTGAAGTTAAAAAATAAAAAAAAAAGATTCATTAAAAGCAGAGGGAAGGAGGATTGGTCTCCTAACTTCTCTCTGCAGGTCACCAGTTTCTCCTCAGTGGGCGGAAAGGAATGGGACGGGAGGGGGGGAGGAGGAGGAGGAGACACGTCCTTCTTCCTGTTTCTGTCCGTCCGTCCATCCATCCATCCCGTTCGTCCTATCAGGCGGGAGTCGGTGAACGTAGTCAAGAGGTCAGCGGTCACCGGCATCAGAGAGCGAAGAAGAGGATGAGGACCACGATCATAACGGTGACCAGCACGCCGATAGCACACCACTGCCTCCGACCTGAAGAGCACAGCAGGGATATTTAGATGCAATACAAGCATTAATAAATACTTATTTGCAGCAATAAATAGTTAAAAAATCATATATTGTGATTTCTGGATTTTTTTTTTTTAAGATTATGTCTCTCACAGTGGACATGCACCTACGATGACAATTTCAGACCCCTCCATGATTTCTAAGTGGGAGAACTTGCAAAATAGCAGGGTGTTCAAATACTTATTTTCCTCACTGTATATTTTATATATATATATATATATATATATATATATATATATATATATATATATATATATAAACAATTCATATGTTGAGTTAATACTGTAAATTGTGTTAATTTAGTTTGTGTTCTGTTCTTTCGTGACTTGTAATGGGGGAAGGGAAGAGTTTTTTTTTTTCATTTAAGGTTTTTTTTTTGGGAAATGTATGTTTTGTAAAAGGAGGGCAGATTATATTAGATTCATCTTCGTTCTGCTCCTATTTATTCAGGCTTGACGTTTGGTGTTTGCATTCAGTTTTTGTTTGTTCGATGAAATAAATAAATCTTGGGAAATAAACTTATTTGATTTCTTGCCGATTTATAACCCTTTGGACAGAGCCAAGCTAACTGTTTACCCTTGCATCCAGTCTTTGTGCTAATCAGAATCAGCTTTATTGGCCAGGTTTGTGTAAACAAACAAGGAATTTGACTCCGGTTAATCTTTGCTCTCAGAGTACAACACTCACTTACATATAAAAAAAACAGAAAGAACAGTAAGAAATATATATATATAAAAATACTGTTAAGTATACAGCATAACAATACAATAGAATTTACAATTGTACAAGAAATATACAATAACAATTGAAGAGAGGGAAGGAATAGTGCAATATCTGTACAGTCTGAGATTTAAGATTTAAATATAAATATAGTGCAAGGCAGTTCAGTGCAATGGTAATATATTAATAACAATATTGGCAAAAGGAGACTAAGCTTATTTCCCAAACTGTCAAACTATTCCTCAAAGCCAAAATAAACATTCAGTGAGGGCAGACGAGTGGAAACAGACAGAGCAGTGTTTAATTACACGACAGGACAGCTACTAATAAAGCAGTGATTTGGATGTTCTGTGTAATTCTCCTGTGATATGAATTCTCCACTCAAGGTTCACTTGCAGCTTGTGTGATTATCTACGTGCAAACAGTTTAATTGCACAAGTGGAAACTAGACGCATCGTAGTACGTAGTAAAATATCAGCGTCAGCAGCAGGGACTGTGGAAGTAATTATTTTTTGGCAAAACTGTACAGATTGAGCATTCCAATGAGTAATTCAAATCATTAATGTTTACCCCGATACATGGCGTTATCGATTTTTTCAGCACAAACTCAGCTGTAGTCAGGCTTTTTTTTTTTCTTCCTTTCCACAGTTCTGCTTCTGATCCCTCGCAAACTGCAGTCTCCAGATTTCATTTATGGAGTTAATTCAAAAGTTTGAATCCACGCTCTCGAGAGCTTTTCCCAGTGTGTTTGTGTTGCCAGCGGCCACTTACTCATGAATACAAATTACAATTTTGCAGTGGTTAGCAAAAAAATGGGACTGTGTTTGTGTGTGTGAGAACTTACTGCTGGTCATGTGAGACACCTTCTCCAGCTTCTTGAGGACCGAGTCCATGCGGGACGATGTCTGGTCCATCTCGTCTCCAAAATCCCCCAACATACTGAACACCGAGAGAGGCACACGGTCATTTAAACAAAGTGGAAAACTTCAATGTGGGCACTTTCAGCAAAAGCATCAAACACTGTTGTGAATGCATTTCATTCACATTCATTTGGGGCCAACATTAGCAGCGCAAACACTAGGGTGACACCATACGATACTGTCACGATACTTTTGTCACGATACCAGATTTTTGCAATATTAAAGATCTTGCGATATTCTACGATACATTGAAAATCGTATGAATCGTAATTATTTTCCCCACGATTTGTTATATCAATTCTTTTCCCTAGAATCAATATTTATTTATTTTTACCAATGATTCACCTAAATATTTTCTGTTCATACGGTACCGCTGATAGCGACTACATCCTATCCGTTTCCCGCAAAACAGAGCGAAAGCAGAAAATGCAGAAAATCCATGTTAGGTACTGCTTTACAGATTAAATAAATGTCAGAGTGACTGACTGACATGTGATGTGGATTATTCTTGGAAAACAAGTCGTTTTCATAAATGTCTCAGGATATATTGCAGTATATAGCAGTGTATTAATCAACTTTTGTTTTTGTTAAAGAAGGAAAAGAAAATCGCAATACTCAATACTATCGGATCGCAATACTTCTAGAATCACAATAAATGAAAATCACAATACAAATCCAATCGGCACCCATGTATCGTGAAAGAATCGAATCGAGACAAAAGCATATGGTCCCGGCCCTGCTAGTGGGCCAAAAAAGCAAATGAGTTTCATCGAGTTCTCATGTGCAATTTATATAATAGAAGATCGATACTTGGCGTCCTTGTATTGATACAGTATTGCCAAGGAAAATATTGCGATGCTATGCTGTATTGATTTTTTCCCTCACCCCTATCAGACACCATGTACTTGAATATCTATTCAACCACCAAAACCAATTGGTGTGATGAAGCCTTAGTACCATTGGCCGTTGCAGGCATTTTACAGCTGTACAGGATATTATGAGGGGAGAAATAAAATGTGGCCTGGGGCTCCGAATGATGTAGAAAAAGCAAACAACTTCTAAAGGATAAGAGATGATGGGGTAAACAAAGGTCAGACAGCTTGAAAACTAATTTTATTGTAACTCTAACGTGACTTACTGTGAGTCACATTGCATATGATGCTAACTGTGTTTCTCCTGCTCAGCCCTGTGTGTTTAGTCACTGTCGTTGTTCACCGACAGCTGATGCGAGCGGAGCGGAAAGGAAATGATGTTACAGTGAGCAAAAGTAATTCTCGTCCTATTTCCTAAAGACGTGTACCTGATCTGACGCTCAGCCTTCTGTTGACTAAACAAGTCAGTAACAGGAAACATTTATGGGACCATTTAGACATGTAGGCCAATATAAATCAGCAGCTTAAGAAGGCAGGGATGTTCAGGTCTCCCTCCACTGTTGTCCTCTGAAGAAATTAATTAAAACAAAAAATACAGGAAATGAGGTCCATAGCACCCATTAGCTTTAAAACGGCTTCATTATTCAGACCTGGCCATTAAAATTCTTATTACTAAGATTCCAACACTGTGATTAACTACTTTACTTTAGTTATTATGATTGCAACATTCCCTAGAATTCCTTCTGATATCTCCCACAGAATGACTGTGTTTTGCTTCCAGCTGAAGGTGGCATGTGGACACACATTGGTGTAAGATGACATCACCATTTTCATTGTCAATTCATCTGCTAATTATTTTTTGAAATAATCGATATATCGTTTTGCCAATGGCACGTCGGAAAATAGAGAAAGATGTGGTTTTTTTCACAATTAGATTGCTTGTTTTGTCTGGCCAGCAGTCCAAACTCCAAATATATTCAGTTTACTGACACAGACAAGAAGCACATCTTCACAGCGGAGCGGCTGGACACCAGGAAACATTTTTGGTTTTGTTTCTTGAACAATGCTTTAAACCAGTAAATGATATTAAAAAGAATTGCTGATTAAGTTTCTTTTTATTGACTAATCGTTTCCGCTCTACGGAGGGACTGACACCGAAACCTGACCAAACTTGATGTGTACCGTTGATTGTTTTAGGTCACTGAAAATAAAAAAATAAAAAAAGACTGCACAGTCCATTAAATGGATTAAAATGACTGGATAGGGGAGTTTTTACATGTTGTAATTGTGTCGTCTTGGCCAGAGAAATACTGACGCATGATGACTAAAATCAGTTTTTTACAGTCAATCGAGAATTGTTTGTGGAGTTATGCGTGTGTGTGCATGTGTGTGTACACTCACACAGCTTGCTCATCGAGCTCGTCTCCGATGCGTCCCGACATGTCTTTGAGGACTCTGATGCTGCCCGACACCAACTCCAGCTGCTCATCCTGCTCCTCCATGATCAGCTACACACACACACACACACACACACACACACACACACACACACACACAATAGTTGCTGTTAATCCTAAGCTTTAAGGCTTTCATTTACCAAAAACATTTTTCAATGTTATTCTGAAAGTACTGGTAATTTTCCCCGCTAAACATAATTTTAATTAATGTCTATTGTTGCATTGATAACATTGGACTTTGCCAGTTTTATTGACTACACAGCACTTTGTAATTTGCTTTAAAGAGGGACGCGGGCACGCACACACCCACGCACACATACACAGTTGGCAGGGCTGATGGAACTCCACAAGAGCAGAAATACACTCTTCTATCATAAAATCTAAAGATGTGAACAAGCACAGTTTTTATTAAATTCAATTTCCAGTAAAAACACAACCCTACATGAGACAGGATGTGTGAAGACATATTTTCATCATTCAAAAACAGAGGAAATCGAAACCAATAGCTCATTCTCTCTGACACTGAACTTTACACCTGCCTCGTTTCATAAAAGGACTACAGCAGGACTCCTACAGTCTTCTGCAAAGTGATCCTTTGATCAAATCCTCCTCCTCGTCTGTCAACATAAACCAATAGGAACGAACATTACAACACTTTCAAGCTTCAGTCTAAGATTTTTTTAGAAGTCTCATTTTTACAACTGCGATAAAGTCCCACAACACAATTTCAAATGTTTGAAAAACTACATTAGCAGTGTAGAGACTATAGTTTTTTTAAACTTATCCTTCTCCTAAATGTCAAGTTGAATTCTTCATCGCACTAAAAATGCAAAATAAAGTAGAGAATATAAAACCGATGAATAAGATCTCTCTCCTGCCTCTTTTCTCCACTTCCTTGTTCTCCATCTTCCTTCCATCCCTTCTTTTGATCAAACCGTACTTCTCTCGCTTCCTTTTGCCTCCCAATGCTGCTTTTCTTCCTCTGCCCTGCTATTTGGTATCCCCCATCCACCTTTTCTCGTCCCCCCTCTACCTGCTGTTGTTCCTGTTGCTCCTGGATGTATCTGGAGTTAGCAGATACCAGATGAGCCTCCAGTCCCGTTGACCTGTCCCTGTCCTGGCCCGATGAAGTCAGCAGAGCCTGGAGAAATACACACACAAGACATGGGGTTAACAGGGGGGAAAAAGTGTGTATAGTAGGCCTGCACAATAAATCGTTATAAAATCGTGATCTCGATTCACCCCTGTTCACAATTTAACTTTTTTGCACACTTTTTTTTTTTCTCCTTCAATTAATTTATTGAAAGCATTTGACATTAACATGTTTTAATTATGTAAAGACTTAATTATGTTCAAGGAGTTCAGACAGAGCCTGTATCAGGGCCATATTTAGTTCAATGTGTTATAGGTCACTATTCTTGGTAGCCTACTGTACTTAAATGGCCAGTATGTACTTTATTTTCTTTATTCATTGACGCCTCTATGTTTACAGGCTTGTGGTGATGAGCAATGTGCTATAGGTGCCCAAAGAAATTCATGTTTGGTACTGCCAATTTGTTTTGTTTTGTTATAGTTCATGTGTGCAATAAACATTACACTTCGTGAGAGAATCGTGATATCAATTCTAATTCTAAGATTCAGTGTAGAGTAGCAAAAGCGGGCCAGTGGTTGGAACAACGCAAGTTTGACAGTTTGCTGGAACTTTACAGCTGACTACAACAATTTACAGTTTTCAGATGTGTCAGAGCGACCTGCCGACACATCAGCTGAGTGTGAAAGATAAGTTAAATTAAGGTTTGACTGAATTAGTAGGGCTGTCAAAATGACGACATGACTTAAAACAAAGGGGAAAAAAAAAGCCTCTGAAAACATGGACAACACTTCAAGTGACCTTTTTAAATGACTACTCCATAGAGGCAGACAGGAAATGACACAGAGCCAGATCTGAAATCATTATATTGCTGTTTATGTGTCCTAGACCACGACTAGGCCAGTGCCAAAATGTAACTATTTGTTTACGAAAGACCGTACTCACTCAAAAGTGGTGGTTCAGGATATACGAGTGGTGGTGCATGGAATTTTTTACCTGAAAACCTCACATTTCTGAGAGTTACATAACCCAGAACATGCTCATTAGATTTTAGTGTGTTTTTGTGCATTTAAACATCAACCAACCGCTCTGTTCTTCTTCTCTGCCTGAGCCATGGCAGAAGGGCTGGACAACTGATCCTTCATGTCCTGCACACACACACAAAAAAAATATCACTTAAAAAAACCCAAGTCAGAAGTATTTCTCTAGAGGATCAACTGACACATTCCATAAAATATGGTATCCGTTGTTGTTGTACTTTGAGAGGCTTAACACTCTGCCCCCAGATAATATAAGGCCCTAACAGATTTGCCCAGTATGCACAGTTGCGTTTACTGATACCTGATGCGACCTTTACACAAAGTGGGAATTGCTCCCCCTCAACATTTTTTTGTTTATTTCTTTGCTTTGGTTTTGTTGGTAATGGCAGTATGTTTGTGGTGTGGGTGGGATGGGATTGATACTCAAGTAAGAAAACAGAAATCCAGACACTGTACCTAAATGAATGGATCTGTATTGTCTTATCTTTCTTGAATAAAAACATGGTTTTAAAAAAAAAAAAAAAAGTCGGTGCAAACAGCTTCATTGATGAGATATTCTGCAGCTGTACCAAAATCGCCCGCCGGCAAATCAAAATGTCAGGAAGCCTTTTGTTCCCCGTCGGTAAAGCTCTTTGTTTGGCTCAGATGACTCAATTCTCATCAGGTCTATTTTCAGGACAGCACCTTTTGCTTGAAAGGCCCACGTGTTAGAAACCGACTCATATTTTCCATTGTGCCTACAGCGTGGACATTGATTATAGTTCAGCCAAGTCAGGAGCTTAACCGCTGCAGAGCATTCAACAAGCCGACAGGTATTGATGGATATTCAATTATAGGTCTCCTTACAATACAAACACAGTGAAAACACACAAGTTAAGCTTGATTTACGCTTCTGCGTATAATCTACTCCGTGGCTACATCTGTAGGTACGTGGAGACACCAACATATGGCGGACCCTACGCCGTAGCCTGACGGGCACCTCTCGAAAAATTTAACTACACATCGCGGCGACGCATGTCGGGGCTTGGTAGCGTTGCATTTTCCCCTACTCATTTCCTGGTTCTCCTTCAGAGGTCGACCGATTAATCGGACGATTTTTGGCATTTTTTTTTACATAATCGGCCGATATCAAAGTATATCAAGCCAATTTTTTGTGTTCGAGCGTTATACATTTTCTTCAGACCTAAAACAAAAGAAATGCTGCTGGATGCTACTGTGTGCAGCATTACTATTGTTAAAATTGTTAATTTATTTTATTTATGAAAGTTTGCAGATTTGTGTTCTCAGAAGTCTGATAAATGCTGCTAAGTGCCCTAAACTTTATTTTTTCATTGAAAAGTTTATTTTCTTCTTACCTGTTTTGTTTATTTAATATATTTTTTATACATTATTTATACAATATATGTTTTTACATTATACATTTTTAATTTAAGTATACAAGTGCGGACTGGTGAAGTGAAATTTTGTGTATCTTAAGTAAGTATTAGTGTTACATTTTATCTTTCAAATAGAGGTTTAAAAACTAGCACATATCGGCCAAAATAAATCGGCAGCATTTATCGGCCATCGGCTGACCCTGATTTCTAAAGATCGGCACCGGCCAGAGAAAAACCCGTATCGGTAGACCTCTATTCTCCTTCTCTATAAACAACATGAAATCAAGGAGAGGGTTAACTTTTCCTGCTACAGATTTCCCACCGGGCTCAGAAAGAACAGGGGAGAAACTTTGTGTCTCTCACTATGACTCTAGAGCCGCTACTCGCTCCGAAGCTAGTCGCCGCCACTCTCACTTCTCCCTCGCTCTACCACACATTCACATACCGGCTCGACGCACACACCAGCGCACAAGTATAAACTTCAGGCCACTTACGCAGGCTACGGCGAAAGCTCTGCGTGGAGCCTCCGCAGAACCATAAATCTCGCTTTATTCTGTGCTTTGGCTATGGGAGCCGCTGCTTTGAGTGACGTTTGACTTTGCCTGACCGGTACAGTCTGTAAGCTTTATGAGAAACACTTTAGTTGCCAAAACACAACAGAGGCCTTCCCGGCAATCTTTGTGTAACTGTCTCTCTTACAACATGGCCACTTGTAACCATGGGTAACACACAAAAGGACAAGCAAAGACTACAAGATTTGACATCTCAATATATTAGATGGCAAAACAACATGGTAGAAACTAGGGCTGCACAGTATATTTAGACACTCAAAAGATTTTTTGTGTTGCATGAAAGAAAATATCAGTTGAAAACGGCACTTTAAAATGTAACTGTCATTCTTTTTTTTTTTTACTGGTGCCTTTTATACTAAATGTTCCATTTCTTCAATACAAGAATGTTGGAAATTATTTTCTTTCATTTGTTTTAAATTCAACAAGCAAATTGTTGTATTTTAGCACGATACTAAGAGCAGCAGAAATGCAGAACAGAGTACACTTTAATATCTGTTTAATTATCGCAAGTTATATCGTTATCATGATATTCAACAACTTTAACGCATATTTTCCTCATATCTGCAGCCGTAGTAGATACATGAAAAATTAAAAAAAATGAAGTTGAAGATGAAGTTTACCTGGACAGATTTCCTGGTTCGCTCCACAAAGTCTCTCCTCTCCTGAAGTTCAATGTCGCCCAGTCGGAACTTCCCGGGGTTCGACTCCACAATACCTGAGCCGAGCTAAGGACCCTACACACACACACACACACACACACACACACCAACGTGTGTGACAACTCTTGGTGTACTAAGCGTTAAAACTCTGCAGCACTTTTAACAAAAACTTGTTAACGCATTTACTAACAGCTAATAACACGTAAGGAGACAAACAGATTTTGAAAAAGAAAATACTAACAAAAAGTAGAGAAAGCTTATCCGGAAAAGTGTTGTGTTGAAGTACGAAATACGTTCATAATGTAATCTGACTACCTCTCTTTATCTGTCAATTACATTTGCAAGGAAACAGCATTTTGAATATTGCCTTCCTTCTGTAATTTAACACACATCCAGTTAAAACAAGGTGTCACAGTGGCTGATAAGTTACGAATACGAAAAACTTTATTGTCCACAGATGTGAACATTTTTCTCTTCGGTTTCACCAAGAATACAAGAGAGACAGGACATTGCAAACAGTACATAGCCAGCACGGCAAAACGGACAAAACAGACAATACATTTCATAAAAAGTGACTTTACAAAGGTTACATTTACAAAAGTAAAGAAGTAAATAGATAAATATAGCCTACTAAAAAGTGCTTGCTGTGCATAAAACCTGCAACCCACAAGTCTGCCTCGCCCTATATTCCATTCTTAAGTACTGTTCCCAGTGTTATTTAGCACCTTCACAGCATTGGGGGTGAAGGATTTCTTAAAGAGGTTTCTATTTGCTGTTGGTACTCTAAGAGAGAAGACACACCAGCCCGATAATCGGCCGTCGGAGCGTCTGGCGAGGTCGGTGAATCGAGTCTGTTCGGTGTGTCCTGTGCCGTCGGCCGTCCAAGGAGCCGTCGGCCTTCATTTGGGCCGACCCGACATGTTCAGTCGGAGACAGGGCAGTCGGGACTCACCCGGAAATGGGGAGCGGATGAGCCGCTCAAAATCTGACGAAAATCTTTTAAACTGACCATTGTCAATCTGAAATGAAGACAGATTCAGAAACTGCATGGCCTATTTCTCTCTTAAAATGTTTTCAGAAACACGTTTCGGTAAACTATTTTAGTACATTATGAGATCGTATTCTGAACAAGCCGCCACAACAGCCTGGCTGTGAATTTCCGGAGAAAAAAGAACCACGTGACACGTTCGTCCAATCAGCTGCCGGTTAATGGAAACAATACAGAGCAGCACCGCCTGCTGCTATGGAGACGTACTACGTTTCGTGCACGCGCAGAGCGTACGCTCAAGTCGGCGTCGCCTCAGTGTGTTCTGAGGCATTTTTTGGACCTCGGGGACCCGACTGATCAGTCCGACTGGCTTTTCTGCCGACGGTCGGCCCGTCTGGTTGGTGTGTCAGGGCCATTAAACGCCTCCCTGAGGGTAGGAGTTCAAATTCGCTGTGTAATGGATGGGAGGAGTCACTAATAATTTTCTCAGCTTTGTTTGTAATGCGCTCCTCATAAATACTACTTAAGTGCTTTTGTGTCTTCCCAATACTTTTTGAGGCCATGCTCGCTATTCTCTGCAGTTTGTTCCTTACCATACCACATGATCATGTTAAAAGATAGGACGCTTTCCACTAAGCTAAAGCAACTAATTTAAAACAATCTGTTTTTTTAAACTGCTGAAGGTACTATCACTCCCTATGTAACTGAATTATGCTAACACAATAACCACAGACATCATGAGTCACAGCCCAATAGAAAGTCCAAACATTAAATTAAAGCAGGTTCTCTCCTCTGCCTTAAGATTCCGCTTTACTGAAAATAATATTTTTCTGACATGTCCCTACCTACTCAGAGGATCTTTTTATATTTCTGACATTTGCTTAATCATGCAAGAAAAAAAATATGTCTGGTCTTCAGTCGGTTAATATATCACTGAATAAGTGGAGAGATAAAACGGAGGAGAGGGTGAGAGAGTGACACAAAGCATTGTTTGTTGTAAAATACACTGCCGGTCATGTGAAGATGCAGGTTCGTGTGGATGTGGGAAAGAGATTTTCCTGTTCAAAGGATACTGATGGTTTCACTGAGATCCTCCAGGTCCCAGTCTATGGCCCTCAGACAGTTCCTCAGCTCATTGGTACTCCAGTCCAGCTCATCGCGGCTTACCTGAGAGACCACAGAAACCAACAGAAACTTACTAACTACACATACGCTAGGAAACATTGTACTCTGCCTCTTTTCATTCCAAGGACACAATTTACCAGGCAAGCAATATCCTGTTTACAGTTTCTTGCTTACGAAACATTGGAGATGTACAGTGCTCAGCATAAGTGAATACACCCACGCTAAAGTTGACTAAAAAGAGGAATAAAAAATCATCTTTTGGAAATTGATCTTAATGCCTTAATTAAAAAAATAAGGAAAAATCCAAACTTTAAGGACACCAATTTTCTTTGTGAATGAATAATGTATCGTAAATAAATAAATCATTTATTTAGTTCTTCCTTAAAATACAGGGGGCATAAGTAAGTACACCCCATAGAGGCAGGCAGGTTTTTATTTTTAAAGGCCAGTTATTTCATGGATCCAGGATACTATGCATCCTGATAAAGTTCCCTTGGCCTTTGGAATTAAAATAGCCCCACATCATCACATACCCTTCACCATACCTAGAGATTGGCATGGGGTACTTTCCATAAAATCATCTCTCAATGCAAATCAAACCGGCTTTTAGGCTAACTGAAATAAAACCATGCCAATCTGTAGGTATGGTGAAGGGCATGTGATGATGTGGGGGTATGGTGAAGGGTATGTGATGATGTGGGGATATTTTAATTCCAAAGGCCAAGGGAACTTTATCAGGATGCATAGTATCCTGGATCCATGAAATAACTGGCCTTTAAAAATAAAAACCTGCCTTCCTCTATGGGAATTTAACATAGGGGTGTACTGACTTATGCCCCCTGTGTTTTAAGGAAGAACATTTATTTATTTACGATACAGTATTCACTCACAAAGAAAATTGGTGTCCTTAAAGTTTGGACTTTCCTCATTTTTTTTTAATTAAGGAATAAAGATCAATTTCCAAAAGATGATTTTTTATTTCTTTTTTTTAGTCAACTTTAGCATGGGTGTATTCACTTGGCTGAGCACTGTAGGTGGTGATTCAGAGGTCTGAAAGCAAGCTGTAATATGCATGCTGTCAGAATTGGTTTACATGTGGGGCTTGAGTCATCGTAGTAAGGACTGGCATGTTTGAGCGCATTTTAGTCAACTGGACGATGACGGAAAAACACAACAATGTGATTTAAGATTTGTTGAAATTGCACGTCGTCATAGTCATTAGAGTAATGCTGTTTTTGATAGCTATAATTAATTAGGTGAGTGATGCATCCTCTCAAGCTTAAACACAAGGGCATCAAAACTGTAACGTTGAAATAGAATGCGAATATTACAAAAGCAGCAGTAACCGTAGAAAATTGTTTATTTCCATGGAGGCCAGAAAAGAGCATTGTCATGCTATTTTACCGGTTTTAAAGTTACTATATGTAACTTTTAAGTAGTAATTTTTAGGGCTGCCACCTCTTAGTCGATTAGTCGAATAATCGGTCGTTTTGGTCTTAGTCGACTAAGATTTCTTTAGTTGATGAGTCATTTTTTTATGCTTATTCATGCTTAATTACTCATTTCCAAGAAACTTATGAGCACATTTCTGGTAAACACAAGATTTAAAGTGGTGCTTTTGCAGGATTAATTGTGGAGAAACTCAGTTTTACAGATGGTTCATTAACTACATTTATATTGTGCTTTTCTAGTCTTAACCACCTCTCAAAGAGCTACTACTACAACTAATCGATTAGTCGACAAAATTATGTGTTAGTCGACTAAGAATTTCTTTAGTCGAGGACAGCCCTAGTAATTTTTCATCTGATGATCATAAATGACCTGAACACTATTTTTATATAGTTTTTATTAATGCCGGCGTTGCCCGGGTCCAATTTTTCCCACAAAGTCCCAAAATGATTTTGACCGGCTCTACAGAGCACACATTCTGATGGCTCACAGATTTCGGCGTAACACCGGAAAAGCCTATGTAGCCAGGTAAAAGGTAGCAGGAGATTTCTTTATATAGGCCTGATTATATTTTAATTTCATTTTAGAAGTTATCTGTTGTAGTTATGGCTGATACTGGGGCAGGACCATCACAGTAAAAAAAAAAAAGAAAAGTAAATTAAACGAAGTGACAGACAACGGGCGAAACCAGACCCAATCTCGGTCGGGCTTTCAACAGATGGAGACAATTACGGGATTGTAAATGATTCAACACCGACCCAAAATTGGCCTTCAGGTATGTAGTACGTCTATTTCATTCATAAAATAACTTCACACAATGCGCGATGTGGTTGTACGTCAGTAAACTACATTCAATTACATCCTCCTTTCATTTAGCGTGGGCAATACAGCACCGTAAAGAAAAGACCTTTACAACGGCAGGTGTGGTAAAAACACCACCGCTTTCGTCCAAAGCGGCGGCTAGAATCAACACAAACTGACAGTTACATATAGCCACTTTAAATAGGTACAAAATTAGCATCATCCACATGCTAAATGCTGGTAAAATATGCATGTGGCAGGTATATTTGCTTCCCTCATCGGCCAAAAAACAATGGTAATCAAAAAAAATTTCATTTTGCACCCTGGATATGACTCTGGTTACAATTAAGCAGTCCCACAGCACTACTTAGCCTACTCATTGTCAATGTTAACAAATACAGTTGCTTTTTAAGTTTTTCCTTCTTTTGTTACTTATTTCCTGTTATATGCCATATATTATGCGTTCTTTCCAACAAAGTTTTAGCAGATATTAAAATCTAAAACCAGATTTCAAACTACACTAAAGCTACAGAAGTGTGTCCTCTTTTTGTTTACCCCCAATTATCTCAAAGGGATCTATAAAGAATTGATAAAGATGGATGAATTACCAGAAACATTTTTTGGAATACAGACAATTCTTTCAGCGCAGTAGGTGGTTGGTATGTTGCTTTAGGTTAGGCTGTTTGAGTTTGGGAGATTTATTGTGACGTACAGTACTATGTACAGTAGGGCTGAACGATTTTTGAAAATAATCTAATTGCGATTTTTTCCCCCAAATATTGCGATTACGATTCGATATTCGATTATTTTTTTAAGCTCTTTGTCTTCTG
Source organism: Sander lucioperca (assembly GCF_008315115.2). NCBI lineage: Eukaryota > Metazoa > Chordata > Actinopteri > Perciformes > Percidae > Sander > Sander lucioperca. The sequence continues at coordinate 18,749,351 of NC_050176.1, forward strand.
TATTATACAACAAAGAATAATATAATAATGTATAGTATGAACACACAATTACACACTAGACAGTTAAATAAGTAAAAATATAGTATATATCTATACACACACACACACACACACACTGTGTACTGTACTAATAAAACTGTTGAAACACCGCGGCCACGCTGCTGTGAAAGCTCCCCGAACGTCATTTATCAGTCTGGTTGATTACCCCTCTCAGTGGCAGCTCCTCCACTCATATCTTTATAACGGAGCTAACCGCTAACCGGAGCTAACCGCTAATCAGAGCTAACCGCTAATCAGAGCTAATCGTTGCCAACCGAGCCTTGAGTTCTGTGTGCCTGTATCCATTAACTGCATGTATAGACTCAAGCCCGAATAAAACCCTTCATTTTATTAAAATGGCTGTAAAAGTTTTAAACTACATCTCAGAGTTGTTTGAATGACAGAAATCAGCTTAAGGTACAGTGTAGCGTTAGCATGCTAGTTGATGCTTTCTCTACGGAGTGCAGACTGATTGCTCTCGCGAGTCATGTGACCAAATCGCAGCCTTTGCGATTAGGAAATCGCGTTTTAACATATCGCGATATTATCGAAAATGTAATTAATCGTTCAGCCCTAATGTACAGTTGACAAGAGAGTCCTTCATTTCATACTCCAAACGTGCATCCCTGACCACCTTTGAATGGAGCTTAAGCATTAAGATCCCAATGAGTCCAAAATGCATTCAATTAATTCTAGGGCTGCCACCTCTTAGTCGATTAGTCGACTAATCGGTCGTTTTGGTCTTAGTCGACTAAGATTTCTTTAGTTGATGAGTCATTTTTTATGGTTATTCATGCTTAATTACTCATTTCCAAGAAACTTATGAGCACATTTCTGGTAAGCACAAGATTTAAAGTGGTACTTTTGCAGGATTAATTGTGGAGAAACTCAGTTTTACAGATGGTTCATTAACTACATTTATATTGTGCTTTTCTAGTCTTAACCACCTCTCAAAGAGCACAGCTCTGTCGATTACATCAACTAATCGATTAATCGACAAAATCATATAAGTGTTAGTCGACTAAGAATTTCTTTAGTCGAGGACAGCCCTAATTAATTCACATCTGGACTTAAAAGTTTCCTTTAAAAACTTAAAAGATCAGACCCCCCCAAAAAAAAGCACAAGCAAATCGATATAACGGTGTTATATAATAAGTGTCTCCCAGAAACTTTTGTTGTGTTGTGTACAATTGTCAATGCTTCTACATTTGCAGCATGTTTATTTGACCCGTGTGCGTATTGTCACATTGCTATATGTGTGTATTACCTTGCGTTTCATGTATTTGCAGTGTATTTTTTTTTTTTTAGAATGCATTTGTGTTGAGCTTTCTTGGCCACAAAAAACCCAGGCTTATAATCCTGCCCTCTGGCTTTTGGTTAGGGTATGGTGAGTGTCAGGACGGTGTGGTAGGTTGGAACGAAAACCATGACTCTCAGTGGCTTCAGGACAGTGATTTGTGCAGTGATATTGCTGAGGTGGTAAGTTAGAGGGCTGCTCACCTGTGTCCCATCTTGCAACAGTTCCTCCCATCTATCAAACAGGCCCCGAGCACGAGAGAGGGCCTTCTGCACCTCCCTGGTTACACACACACACACACACACACACACACACACACACACACACACAAAACATTAACAGCACAGAAACTGTTAGCTAGTTGACTTCACCCTTCACCAACACACCTGGCTGTTTCTTAACTGAACTCTGCTGCTACGCCCCTTAACCAAAACAAACACAGAAGCTAGCTACATTTCGCATCCCTCCCTAAACTTCGCAGCGCCTTGGAAACTGCCTGACAGCAGAGTCCCAAAGCCGCCCAGGTGTTTTCACTGAGAGCCAGATGAAACAAAATCTGAGGTATTACTCAGTGTGGGTACCGACTCTTGTTAATTTAAAACAAACATCAACAAACTGACCACCTCGGCGCACCATGTAGCGCTGATGCTAGTTAAGTTAGCTAACGTCACAGCTAGCCTTAGCCTTAACTTCGCTGTGTGTACCTTTGTCAGTTCTCAGGAAAACAATAACTCACCGTCGAGTTAAGATTTGAATATGTAATTGCTTGAATTAGCTTGAGCTGTTTCTGCGTTATAGGCCTTAATTTGTACATTTCTTACCCCTTCACAACGAAAAATGGGTCTTCTATCGACATAATGCTCACTTCCTCTTCACTCCCAGCACGAGCGCATGCGCACTTCGCAGACGGAGCTCAAAGGTCTCCAGTGACACATTGCAGTTTGTGCACAGCATAGACTACACAGTCTATAGCAGTGGTTCTCAAACTTTTTTCAATAATGTACCCCCCTTTGAAATAGTTGTTAGCCAAATACCCCCTGAGGAGTGCAAAACATTTTTGGTAGAAAAAAAACGCTATATAAAGAGGCACATTACAGCTCTGCACCATTAGTGTTTGATTTACTTAACAAGCTTGTAACTGAAACACACTTAAATGTTACTTCAAATGTTTAGAATCCATAACCAAATTAATTGTATGAATTATGCATGACTGTGAAAATTAACATTTCAAAAAAGGAATCTCACGTACCCCCTGCAGTCCTCCAAAGTACCCCTAGGGGGTACACGGACCCCCATTTGAGACACACTGGTCTATGGTATACAGTTAGTTATTCTGATGAGGAAGAAGTATTCAGATCTTTACCTAAGTTGAATGAGCAATTCTTTTTTTTTTAAGATTACTTTTTTGGGGCTTTTCCCTTTATTATATAGTGACAGTGGATAGACATGAAAGGGGGAGAGAGATGGGTGATGACACGCAGCAAAGGGCAGCAGGTTGGATTCGAACCCACACCGCTGCAAAGGACTCAGCCAACATGGGGCGCACGCTCTTACTGGGTGAGCTAGAGGCCGCCCCCGAATGAGCAATTCTACAATATAAAAAAGACTCTGTTAGTAAAAGCCCTGTATTTAAAATAGCAAAGTACAAAAAGTAGCCTTTTAGCATCAAATTATACTAAAGTACTGAAAGTAAAAGTATGAAATATGCAGAATTGCCTATTATATAATCATATATACGATAGGCGATCACTGAATTATAATGTGTTCATCACTTGTATGGTGTAGCTGGTAAAGATGGGGCTAATTTGAATTGCTTTATAGGCTACTGCTGGGTATCTTAACCTACAGTACTATGTCATAACGTATTAGTTATTGTGTGTTAAGAATCAGAATCTGCAAAGTAACTATAACTAATGTTATCAAATAAATGTAGTGGAGTAAAAAGTACAATACTTGCCTCCAAAATGTAGGTACAACTAGCCTACCTCAAAATTGTACTTAAGTACAGTTCAGTACTTGAGTATACCTACTTAGTTACTTTCCACCACCACAACTAGTTCAATACTATATACATTTATGCTTATGTATGAGACTTAAACTATATAAATAACAGCATCGTCCACCGGATGACTGCATTATTCAACTACAGCCTATAATTTCTTTCCTGCTCCAGCTTGTAAAAGTTGGTCTTCAACCTACAACCTCCATCCATCAAATCTAGTTCAATAATAATGTTTTAATGTCGGGTTGAAGGTGTTTTAAAGTGAAGGTTTCAGAGGAACAAAATAAGGGAGGAAAACTGGCTGTTAATTACTGGTACACATCTGTACAAGATTAGTTGCCATGGTAATGTCTATGCAGTCACTGCCTGAGTTGGCAGTAAATTGCAGTAAGATGAAACCAAAGGACTGCATTTAACTCTTTGTATACACATTGTCCACGTATAGATATAGTAAACTAGTAGCAGAGGGGGGAGTTCTACTGAAAGAACACACACAAACACACACACACACACACACACACACACACACACACACACACACACACACACACACACACACACACATTTAAAGTACAATTTCATGACAACTGAGCAACTGCCATCTGCTGATTAGGGTTGCGTAATGTGATTGAAAGGTCCAGAACATCATCTAAATGGACTTAGTGAAATAGTTTTATCAACTGCTGTTTCCACATTTAAGAATGAATTTCCATCAAAAATATGCATTCTATTTCTGTCTTTGTAATGAGACTTAATGGGTGTTGTTTACACTTCCAGTGTGGTATAGAAAGCCAAAGTGGTATATAAAGGTTTTGCCCTATTTAACAACTTTGATTTGGACTGTGACAGTTTATTCTTGATCTAGTAAAAAATCATTTGCCAAATAAATAAAAAATAGCCAATCAACAGTTGCAGTTGAGAGCTCTGAAAAGGCTTTTTATGGTCAATCAAAGATGATCATAGACGTTGTTTTAATGTTAAAAAATCGATATTTTTATGATCTTGTGAAAAACCTTTGATAATTCAATTCAATTTTATTTATAGTATCAAATCATAACAAGAGATATCTCGAGACACTTTACAGATAGAGTAGGTCTAGACCAAACTCTGTACTTTACGAAGCCCCAACTATTACAGTGGTTGCCTCAAGAGCAAGCATTAGCAGTAGCTATTGCGACAGTGGCAAGGAAAAACTCCCTTTTTTTGTTAGGAAGAAACCTCGGACAGACCCAGACTCTTGGTAGGCGGTGTCTGACGGCACCAGTTGGGGGAGTGGTGAATGGTGGCAATAATAGTCATAATAAAGATAGTGAAGCAGTGATCACAATGGTAGTCATAGTAGTTCATGTCATAGTAGGGCACAGCAGGGCGTTACGGGGTGTAGTGTGGCACAGCAGCCTGGGTGGACGCGGTTGGACGCAGCAGGACGCAGTCGGACACTGCGGGGAATCGCAGAGCGTAGCAGGGTGTAGTAAGTCCATAGCGTCAGCTGCACCCAGGACCCCGGTGTAGGTGCCACCCAATTCCAAGGCGATGTTCTGGGTGAAGAAGAAGCAAAGGGACTCCGGGGAGAAAACTCCCCAGAGCTAGGTTAGTAACAGGCATTTCTGGGACTAAGATGCACACAAAAGGAGACAAGTGAAAAGAGAGAAGAGGGAGCGGCTCATTGTGTCCTTGGAAGGAGCTTCCCACAGCAGTCTAGAGTTATAATAGCATAACTAAGAGAGGCAGGCTAAAGAGAGGGGCCCTGGACCGGGCTCGTACTCTCCCCTGCCAGAACGGGCTGTACTTCCTGCCTCCCTCTACTCTACTCTACTATGCTGCAACTCCTCACTCCCTAACTATAAGCTTTATCAAAGATGATGGTTTTCAGTTTATAGATGATGGTTTTCAGTTTATGATGAGGATTTCTAAACCTTCCTCAACACAGACCTAGAAACTTATCCATTTTATCCGTTTGTCAATCAAAGGAAATGAAAATCTGACGGAGGGTGATGAATCATCTGGACCATAGAGCTCTCATTAAAAATAAATCGGTAAAGGATCCACATGGATGGACAGAGTGGATCAATGTAGAGTGTTGCTGGGAAAAAAAAAGAAACATGCGTGCTCAGCACTTCCTCCAGTACGGTTTGCATGTTCTCTCTTTACAGCTTTCCTTCCTCTCCCACCCATTTGTCTCTAGTCCTGTGGGGTTTCTCTCAATCCTACCCTGTCCTGTCCAGCTCCATCCTTCCTGTCTTTATCCTGTTTCCTCGCCTCTGCTCCTCCTTCACTCCACTTCCTGTGAAAATGTACAGCCAGAGTTGTAAACTAAACGTCACTCTTGACACACACACACACACACACACACACACACACACACACACACACACACAGACACACACACACACACACACACACACAGACACACACACACACACACACACACACACACACACACACACACAGACACACACACACACACACACACACACACACACACACACACACACACTGAGGGAGTCAGATTGTTTTTTTCCGATCAGTAATATTCATCAATCAGCTACTTGCTTCATTTTTAAGCATCAATTTCGTGACAGTGAGGTTGTTTCTCTCAAAATTTCCCATGACTCATTTCCTTCTTGACACCAATTTTGGCTTTTTTCTTAAATCAGTGGTTTTGTTTTGACTTTATTGAGGAGTATTTGTCCAAATGTTCACTCTCTAGCAAGTCGACTTGAGAATATTCACCACTTAATCACATTACTAACTTACACTAACTAATAGGATATTAAGACGGCATTGTTGTATTTCAGATGATATTGTACGTACATGGTACATATGTTGATTGAAATTCAATTTAGTTCAATCAAATTACCTCAAACTAGGGCAAATTTGGGGTCAGGTGGGATTCTAGCATAAGAGTACTGGTTGGTATCTGGGGCAACATGCAGTGTCTGTGCACACGTGACGGGCCTGTGAAGCTGACTGAGTACTTTGTGTGCAGGTGTGTCCCCGACATCTCAGCAACTCACTTTCTAACCGACTGAGTTACCTCAGCAGTTGAGAATTAACACGTTTTGTTTCTGGCTGTTTAAACTGTTTTACTCCTGTGTTGGATTTAGCTTATCCATAAGTAACAGAGAAGACTTTTTAGGCTCTGCGCAGGCCAAACAAAATCTCAAAAAGTTCCTATTAACTATTACACTGGCCACTGAGAATAATTCTGTTTGGATGGAAGGTGTGGATTAACTTTGAGTATAACTCCGCATTATTGACTATGCATTCATTTACAAGTCGGATTTTCATTGTTTATATTAGCTCTAGCCAGGTTAGCCATTGTTAGCAATGCCAGTTTATAACAACGCATTACACTATTTTCGTGTAATCAAACAGTTTAACAACATGTCCACAGATAGAAGTTGGACAGGACTGTGTGTACGACTGATTTAGTGAGACACAAATAAAACAGAAGGGCTAATAACTATATGTTACTGCAGCTTTCACTACTGTTGATGCATGAAGCAGCCATGTTGGATTTTTAACTTTGGGTACTCGGAGGTTGTCAGGGGGCGTGTTTCCGACTTTGACCTTGAAAAATCCGACATCCGAGTACAATGCACTATGTTGAACGCATTCAACTCGGGTGTGACGTCATTTCCAACTTTGGCTTCAGAGTTTAAAAGTAAACGGAACTATCAAAGCACTATCACATCGGACCTGTGACACAGGTTTTTGTTTGCACTTCTAAGTTAAAGCCAGTGTTGTAGCCCAGTCACCAACTGTCGAGTCCGAGTCATGTCTCGAGTCCAAGTCCAAGTCCAAATCACCGAAGAAGAGTCTGAGTTGAGTCACCATTACCTGAGTTTGAGTCTAAGTTGAGTCTCAATCATGAACTACAGTCGCTTGTGGAGGACACACCCAGTGACAGACTATATCAATATCTTCTATCAAATTTGTCTGACCTATTACACATAAAGGTAGTCAGAAATCCAACTTACGAGTCCAATTTCATGAATGCTCGAGTCTGATTTCATAAATCCTCGAGTCCAGAGGGAATAGTGAGTACTCCATCACTGTTTAAAGCTAATCAATATTTCTATATTGATGCACCAGCATTAATAATGAAATGTGGAAACAAACTGCAGGATCAAGTCACAAATCTCAAATTCGCCTCAAAGCACTTTATAATCTGCACAGCATACGATAGGCCTCTTTCCTCATACCTTTAGTTCAGATAAGCAAAAACTCCCGCAACAAAAAAAAAAACCCTACGTGATGTGAGAAAACATTTAGGTATTTTCTCAAAACTCAAAAATGAGTTGGTAATAATTATCTCTACTTGCTCATCTATATTCCAGCTCAGCTGACTGCGGATCTGCCTCAGTGGAAAGTTTGAGTCATTTTAAAGCACGAGGATGGAACAAAACAAAGTCTGAAATTAACCGAGACGTTCCGAGATAACAAAAGAAACTGGCTGAGAGTCAACAACCATGGAGGAAACAGTCAGAGAAGTGTTGAGTCTATAAATAGACACTCTGACCCATTCCCTAAGGATGCCTTCAAGTGCTCCTTGTAAGGATGACCTACTTTCCTCTTTGGAAATCACAAATACAACTTGCTGCTGCTGCTGCTGTTAAATACATTCAGTCGAGAATAATGAAGAAAAAATAAACTGGTTTGTTTGGAAAGTAGATTGCTGTTTATTTTCTTTTACAGCTGTGGAGCTGCTATGCATGAAGGAAGAGGAGAACACACACGTCATGCCCTTAATTGATAGTGAATGATGCCAGGATGCAACTGGAAACCACAACAAACATCAGGCTGTGTCATAAAGCTGCAGCACAATTAAACAGGCCCAGCCACTTTAACCACCAGTCTACATTCACACGTCTTCTCTTAACCCCTCATGTTGTCATGTGACCTGTTTTCAACGTTTCTATGTCAGAAATATGGGTTTCTTTCAACCAAACTGCCCAAAAATAACATGGATGGTTCCATGAAATGCTGAAATAAAAATGAATGATCACTATACTTCCATTAAATTGCGGGTGTTTTATTTAATTTTATGGCATCTGTGGTCTTACCAGATCAAAATATGTGATAATCCATGAACATACTGTATATTCCTCTGATCTTAACTATTAATCAAAATAATGAATCATTTCTGCTTCTTTTTTAATTCAAAAGATTAAACATAATTTAATATAAATGAGGTTTATTGACCATTGTAAAATTTTGATAATTTTGACCAGGAAGGACAAGTGCCTGGTTGACGGGAAGACAATTTGAGGGTTAAAATACTGCTAAACCGTGTTAAATTGTACAAATGTTTTATTGAGAGCTACTGACAACCGGTGTCAAATCCTTGTGTGTGTGTGTGTCTGCATATTTGGCCAATTAACATTCGTTTTCTGGGTGAGGACAGTCTGCATAACACATACTAATTGGATCCATTGTTAATATAGAAATATTGATTAGCTTCAAACTGCATAACATTGGATGTAACATTGAAAACAAACACCTTAGACTTGATGTTTACTGTCATTGATCACACATCTCAAGAATCGGTTATTTGCTTTTCAACCTTATAGAAACGAATGGGAAGCAAGGGCCTCCTGAAACTAATAGAGAAATACATTCAAAAGTCTAAAGAATTGTTTAAAAAATGATCATCGAAAAATGAGGGATACATGACTTGTATTTAAGGAGCTCAAACTTACAAACACACACAATTGTGGTCCTTCTGTTAGAGGTTTAACACACTGCTAACCAACATACTGTAGTAACAACATACACCAGAAGTGCCAGAAAGCTGTTAATAAAAGGGATCATCTTTGCCATTATATAATGTTAATCGTGGCAACAGTCTCCATGCTTTCTGCCTGCAAATGCAAATGTCATATTTTGGCAGTGAGGTCATTCCCCAGTCCTACCAACCAGTGTTTATACTATAGAGAGAATTATTGTCAGAAGTGCAAAGCAGGCCACACCCTCTGGTCTGACTCTGCACACATAAAACACATTGAGTTGCACGCATACACCGCCCATTTGGCCTCAGGCAGAGGCAGTGTAAGTATAATCACACATAACACTGTAACCATAGTGACCAGTCGGGTACAGACCTGAAGTGAAGTCATGTTTGGTTGTTTTTTTTTTTTTTGCTTAAGAACAACTCGGCTTATAGAACCATACTCATCCAACTTGCATCTTCGGTGCCAGCTGGGTTGTGATTTAGCACGATTTAAAAGGTGCAACACATTAGAGTAAAAAAAGAGCAATTTACATCTCACATGTTCTCCTTTAATGCCAAATATGTGTGCAGACACTGAACAGGATTGAGCATACATTCTCCTTTACATCCTTTCAAGTAGCAAGTAAGATTTGACTGTATGCTTTCCTCATTGTCAAGATCACATTTTTGATTAAAGCTATACATATATATATATATGGTATAACATTTTTAGATGCTTTTTACAGGTCACATTTTTTCACTACAATAATCTTTATTTTAAGGTTTATTTTTTTTTTTTAAATGCCCTAGCCTGCCACTGTAAAATGCATTGTCACATCATTGTATAATTGCTATTCAGACATTTGGTATCCATTATAGTGTTAGGGTTTCTGCCACCATGTTCACGTCATGTGGGATGGAAGCGGGGTGATGGGAAAGGTTTCCATGGTTACAGCTCACATGTTTATACAGCATCTGACAACTCAGTGTGACTGATAACAAGGGTTACATGCACACTGAATTCATATTTATCCAGCACTGAGTAACACTTGTGTGACAGGATAAGTTTGGATGTAAAAAAAAAAAAATTCATGATCAAAGTGGCATCATTTTAGCTGCCTTTAGTTATGGAATTAGGCTGATTTCAAGTCCCCTGTGTTTGTTATTTCCACACACTTCCACGCTGTATTTCTTACCACAAAGTCAAATATTTCAGAAAATTTGAAAATCCTGTCTCTATTCCCTCTTGTTGTCATGATGGTTATTTTATGCCGTTGATGGTTATTTTTTAGGCCTATAAGTAAAAAGAAATACAGATGTGGCTACGTCCATATGTGAGTTATGTAAATCACATTCCCCCAACACTCACTCACTTTGCTTGCTGCCAATTTGCTATTCCCTAAAAAAAAAGATCATTTAAGATCTACAGGAGGGACATTTAGCATTACACAGCTAAAAAAAACAGACCAGAGATTTAGATGTGAAAAAATACATGCATTTTTGTCATTTTATTCTATTGTTTATTCTATCGTTTAAGGTGCTTTTTTAACTTCTGGCCAGGGGCAGATGAAAATGAGCATTATTTAAGAGCGCCCCCCACCCCACACACACACACACACACACACACACTCTTTGAATTGCCTTGTTGCTGAAATGTGCTATACAGTAGGCCTATGAAAATAAACCCGCCTTGCATTGCCTGAATGAATAATGAGCATCAATGAGCACTTTCCATGTCAAAAGACTACTAAAATAAAAATACATAAATATATAAATAACAGCAAATAAGTTAGGTTTAGATCAGGGTGCTTTTATGAAAGAATGTCCAAAATCAATAGGGACATTATATTTGATCATAATTCTGTTGTGGTCATGAATTATTGTGTTTAAAACATTCAGATTGAAAGGACAAGTGCTGTCTAATTGCAGAATGTGCCCTCTTGTTTGGTTATCAATCTTGCTTGGGACTGTCAGCCGCCTGCCTTTTGACCTCAGCCGTGCGGCTGCTAAGTAACCTAATTCACACCGGTGACAACTCCATATATGGTGCAGAGATGACGCCATCACCATCAGCGCTGTGCCCGGGTACAGAGAAGAAGGGGAGGGAGGAGGGGCTGCGGTTGCGCGTTCGCGTCATGGCTTTTCCGCTGTGCGCGTCCCCAGAGGGGTTTACTACAGGATGGACCATATATGGAGGCTGGCTGAGAGTGCGAGTGAGTGACGTGGGTGTGTGTGTGTGTGTGTGTGTGTGTGTGTGTGTGTGTGTGTGTGTGTGAGAGAGAGAGAGAGAGAGAGAGCAGAAACTCCAGAAATTGGAGACACCTTCTCCCACGTGAATTCTTCGAACTGCTGCTGGCTTTTTTTTTTGTGTTGCCAGAATGTAAACATGTCTGACATAATCTCACTCCACGCGTTTCTTTTTCTCCTTCTCATATTCACAAAGTCACTTGAATACCTCCCATTACGACACTTCCTTCAACATTGCGCAACAAATCGCTCTTGCTCTTGTTGTTGAGAAAGTCTATTTTAAGACAGAATTTTGACTTTGTTGTATATTATCTCTTATATGCAACTTGCGTTACCTCACAATAGTCTATTCAATTTATAATTAAAAAAAACAAACATATTTTGTAGAATGTTAGGCTAATTGTTGCTTGATTTATAGAATGTATTACAGAAACTTGAATTCATCATCTAAACAGATTATCTCTTATAGATACTTTACGTTTCATTGTTGTGTGATTTAGTTGTTTCGCTAATTCACATATGTACAATATACTTTTTGCTTTTCTGTGAATGAGCTGTATCTCTCCTGGAATAAAATGTGCTATAAATAATGTTTTGCCTGCATGTTTGCTTAGTTAATAATAATCTTGATTTAAGTGCTATGTCATGGTATTTAGATAAGAAGACATTCTATAAGATAAGACGTCTATTAAACATAATTTAACCCCAATAACAAGAAAACAATCTTCACATCTTCATTCAAGTGCATAAGGTAGCTAATAAAAAATCAGCTGAAATTGAGGGAGAGATAATAATAAAATACAGATACTTCAGGATTAAATTTGCTGCAGTAGCGAGACATTACTTGCAGCAGAAGCAGAAATCTAAATAATAAAAGAGATCAACTGTGAGAAAAACGGTAGACGGAACAGATGGTGTTTGTGTGTGTGTGTGTGTGTGTGTGTGTGTGTGTATGTGTGTGTGTGTGTGTGTGTGTGTGTGTGTGTGTGTGTGTGTGTGTGTCTGTGTTCGCTGCAGCTACAGCAGGTGTGGGCGGCGCCTGTTTGTCATTTACTGAGGAATGAAGTCCATGTTACGTCAAGGAGGAAATAAAACGCCACCCTGCTACTTGAACGCTCTCATTTCTCTGAGTCTACAACAACTGGTGAACAGCTGAAGACCGAGCTTAGACAGATCCAAAACTAAGAAACTAAAGTCTAACTTTAGACAGATAGGCGAAACTAATCTGCTTGCCTTTTGGTAAAAGTGACAAAAAACAACAACAACAACAACAACAACCGTGCGCAATTACGCATAGAAAAGAACAATGAGTGCCACGACCGCTATGGAAGTGAACGTCGAAGCCAGACGGATCCTGGCTGTGTCGATAAGCAAGCTGTACGCTTCCAGGACCCAGAGAGGCGGACTGAGACTCCACCGGAGCCTTCTGCTCTCCATGGTCATGAGGTCTGCCCGGGACATCTATCACTCCTCCCGGGAGACCGAGGGGCAAACATCGGAGGAGCCGATGGAGACCAGCTCCAGCCCGGTGGAACAAACTGTGTTACCCGAGCCTCAGTCTGAGCCCCAGCCGGCACTGAACTCAGTCGAGACGCCCACAGAGGTGCCGGACAGCGAAGGAGAAGAAGAAGAAGAAGAAGAAGGGTGTGATAGTGAAATCACAGAGGACAAAGAGAACATGAGCCCGACGAAGCAGTCCAGGAAACGCCGGGGCAAGGCGTCGGCGGCGCCTGACTTCCTTCCCAGCAAGAGGGCGAGGCTGGAGCCCGGGGAGGAGAGGTATGCGGCCCCGATGGGCAGCTGTCGCGCCGGGGCCGGGGACTCCCTGAGCGCTTTGTCTTTAAATCGGGTAATACCTGCCTTCTGAACAAATGGAGCAAGAAAATAGCCTCCATTGAGACTTTGGAGTGAAGTGATTCTGAACTCCTCGTTAAGGGCGGTTTGACCCCCCCCCACCCACATTGCACACCAAGGAGCTGACCTACATCAGCGGTCCCGGGACAGAGGGATTACCGGGACCATGGTGCAAGCTCTCCGGTCGATCTGAATGTGCCTGCCGGGCTGGCAAAGCCCCTTACAGAGATCATCAAGCAGAGAAGGAGAAGAGACTGAACCAGTCGTAAAGGAGTTACGGCCGGAAAGTTTGAGGAAGAAACTGAACGGGAACTGGTTGTGTTGCCTTTTGTTTCCCGGTGATTCACCTTCAGTAAAAAATGAGTCCAAACAAGTGACTGTCGCTGACTCAAAGTGTGTGTATGTGTGAATCAGCAGAGAGTGATATGAGTCAGTCAGAGAAGAAGTGCAGTGGTTGAGCAACACACCCACACATGTACAGGACTACCAGGGAATTTCCTGTCTGTATATACCGGGATATCAGACTCAACCACTGAAAGAGGAAGGACAGTTTGGGGCAGACTCATACTGTCACACACACTTAACTGCTGCTGTGGACTTTGAAAAGTCATACTACTGCTATAGGGGACTGTCCTGTACACTTTGTTCACATGGTGCTTTGAGAAAAAAAACAACAACCAGGCTGTCCACATGGTGTTGGAAGCCCAGTAATCTAAACTTTCTGTGTATTTATGTCACTGAAATGTTCTTATTCTTATCAGCTCTGTGAAAAAAAATTACCTCACATTCCAAGCTGCTTTTTTGATTGAATTAATGGTGTAAATATTTTGTAATAAACACTTTGAAAGGTATACCTCAGTTGTCTTGCTCTCTTTGTTAATGCAGTTATTTAAGGTTTAGGTGATGTTTAGAGTTGCTGATTGACCCGCACTCTCTTGAACCTCTCCCCACTCCAAATTTATTTCCAAATTAAAGAGCTAGTGGTCTATATTAGGCCACAGTTTACCGGGTCAATCCTTTTATAAGAGGGAGGATGTCTGTACAACCCAGTGCCAGTCTGGCTTGCTGCCACTAATCTTCATGCTTAGAGTAGGGAACACACACACACACACACACACATTTAAACAAACAAACTCTCTCTCACACACACATGCAGCTTCCCGGGTCATAATATTTCCTGTGGATTACAGCAGAATTCTGAATCACATCCTTCCTTCCCGACATGACCTGACACCGATTCAGAGAGGGGTAATGAAAACGGTTACGCAACAAAGCAGCTGGGGCCAAACACGCCTGCTGAAAAAAACAAAGAACAGCAGGTAGTGTTTATAGCCTGAGAGCCTCTTCTTCTTCTTCATCATCATCAGAAGCAGCAGCTTCCTGCCAGATGACTGGCGATGATGGTGGTGTCGTTGATCCGGTCGTTCTGGTCGCTCAGGTTTTCATCACCTTCCTCGTGTTTATTATGCAGATCTCAGTTACCATCATCCTACTCCTCCTTACTTCTTTATTTCCTGCTATTTAACGCAACGTCTGAGTCCAAAAGAGGAAGCATTAGAGAACAAAATGAAAAAGAAAAGCAATGATGAAAAATTATGCTGACAAGATGATAAAGAACCGAGGAATGATGATGATTTCATCCTTTAAAAGGTCAAATGAAATGCTTTCTTGAGTCTCCCTAAAGGACAATTCTAGCTTTTTTTTTTTTTTTTTTTTTTTTTACAAATTGAGTCTTATTAAATAGTTGTGATCATCATTTCTGTCAGTTATAATAACATTGTTTTTAGATTAGATTAGATTCAACTTTATTGTCATTGCACAAGTAAGGACAGCCAGTACAACGAAATGCAGTTTTACATCTAACCAGTAGTGCAATCATTAAAAGTGCTTTTCCTTTACAGCAGTGCTTAAAAAAGACATAAAACACAGAATGCAATATGATCATGTTAGTCCATTATTAAAGTGCATTAGCAAATAAAGTGCATAGAGTTCTAAGAAATCAGACAGTCCATAGTCCATATAATAGTAGAGACAGAAAGCAGTATGATCCTACCGTAAATAGTGCATACTTGAGACTCATTAATAAAGTGGATAGTGATCAGAGGTAGTCAGACAGTCCATCATCCATGTGCAAAAGGAGAGTGGACGAAGGGCAGGGGCTAGTGTTGGGTCTTGGTGTTGAGCAGCGTTACCAGACAGGTTTGTTTACACATTGCAAACAAAAACGAAATAGAAATAGTAGTTTGGCAAAAACAATCTCAACTCAAGGTCCACTTTATAGCAGACACGGGCAGTTAGTTCTGGATGACATCATAACTACTGCTGATATGTTTATGTCAGCAGAACATCTCCATGGCAACTGAGCAAAGGGCGTCCGCTGATAAGGCCGTGTGACACAATTGAGTCTGGGTCGTTTTGTGAAATTGTGAAGTTATCATTATCCTTTTAAACTAAAGGAGATATGCCTTTGAGGTCATAGCTCCTAAGCTTTGGGAACTCTCTGTTTTTTTGTCATACACACACACACACACACACACACACACACGCACACGCACACACACGCACACGCACACACACACACACACACACGCACACACACACACACACACACACACACACACACACACACACACACACACACACACACACACACACACACACACACACACACACACACACACCTTTAAATTAAACTGAACGCATTTTTATTTTTAAACTTTTTTGTGTTTATAGTTTAACATATGTTGCCTTTGTCTTTCAATATGTAGAACTTTGTGATGTCTAAACTAGAAAGGTGTTTTTAATTTTATATTTTTTTTATTAATTATTCAAAAAAACTGTGAAAAATTGATCATCAGATCTTACCAGAGCCCAAGAAGTTGTCTTCAAATGTCTTGCTGTGTCCGACCAAGAATCTAAAACTCAAAGATATTCAACTTACAATGATGTATTACAAAGACCGGCAGGAAATCCTCTCATTTGAGAACCTGTAACTAGAGAATGTTTGTCATTTTCCCACTACTCATCAATTAAACGACTAGCTGCTTCAACGCTAATCAATTCATCTAATCACCATTGTCAAAAATAAGCAACACGACTTGTCAACAGTCAGAACAATCAAATATTCAAACAAATAAACAACTTGTTTTTCTTTTTCTTATCCATATGCGTCATCATCATCTGGTGATCCCTCAGATTTGTAAAATGCATCATGTTTTCGTTATGACTTCGTTCACTGATGTTGTTTTCATATATCAGAGGCTCAGCAGCTGCAGTGTCACACTGTGAGTGTTAATACCACCTAATATCCACACAGCATATGAATGTAAACATAAACCCCCCAGATGAGAGCTTTATCATGGTGACCTTGATCTGCCTACTTCCCTAGCTTATATAAAAAAAAAATTGGGTCATTCATTTATAAATTTATATAGGCTATAAATTGCTCTTTAAGCAGCAATAATTATTCAGCTAGAGAGGATTTCAGGCTGTAATAGTGTTTATCACTTTGTCACTTAAGTCACACAGTGTCCTTTAAAAAAACACTGTAACTGGTTTTCCTAAAAAAGACAATGCCACTTATAGATGCAAATGAGTTTAGTGAAATGACATATCATGAATCATGAATGAGAGTCAGGGAGGGACAGCTGGCAGTGGTGGAAGAAGTATTCAGATCCTCCACTTAAAGCGCTCATATTATGCTTTTTGGCTCTTTCCCTTTACCTTTATTGTGTTATATATATTTTGTGTGCATGTTATAGGTTTACAAAGTGAAAAAGCCCAAAGTCCACCCCAAAGGTACTTACCATCTCCAACAGAAAACACTGTTCACCAATTGCTCCAAACAGCTCTACTGTAGTCCAGCCTTAACTTCCGTGACGAACGTGCGTCACTTTGTAACTCACATGTAACACACGTTATAATGCTCGCCTAGCTGCTAGCGTGGCACGCCCTCATACTCTCAGCACCTGAGAAGCCCCGTGGTGAGGAGCAGAGAGTTCGCCTGGCGTTCTGCGAGCAAATCACTCCGCCTAAGTAGCAGAAGTAGCAGTGCATCACCTTTCTGAAAATATAGTTCCCAGTATGTATACGGTTAGAAGATGGCTGTGTCTCATGTGACCTTGTTATTTGTACATGCTGTGACTATACAAATCACAGCATGTAACTAGGAACATGTTAGTGTTATTTTGTCACTTATTGGGAGCAGTAGGCTAGATGGAGCCGGTTACCTCCATGATCTGTGCTAAGCGAGGCTAGCGGTGGGTGCGTCAGACAGAGTTACGACATGCACGGAGATGAGAAGGGTATGTATGGACTTATCTAACTCTGGGGGATACGGTGAATAAGACAAAGTCCCAATAAGTCGGCGCGTTCCTTTAAAACGTTAAGATGAAGAATCCAGAGAGTTACACATGTGGTTCCTCTGATTAGAGAGGAAAAGAGTTAAGGAGAGAAAGAAAAAAAGACTTTGGGTGGAGTGCGAACTGAGACAAAATGAGAGAAAAAGGGGGGTTACTAGTTGGCACAAGAAACTGAATGAGAATGAGGTGTGGTGTTTGATTCTCAACAAAGTAGAACATATAGGCAGTATGCACATGTTTGTACCTTCAATATTTTTACACTGTTTCTATGTGTGTCTTTTATGTTCTTATATGTATTTCATGTCATTTGAGGCTGCCCTGTCAAAGACAAATTTCTGTCACTCGTGACAGACAATAACGTTTATTTTTTATTTTTATTTTTATTATAACCTTTATTTAACCAGGAGAAACCCATTGAGATTAAAAATCTCTTTTTCGAAGGGTGACCTTATCTTATCTTCACTCACTTAGTATTTCACTTAGTCATAATAACTCCATTTTGAGTTTTGTTTTACCAATATGTCATATTAATCAACCACGTCTTTCATTGCTGAGCAGTTGAGCGTTTGAGCAGAGGTGGGAAAGCAGCCAATGTTTTGATTGAGTCATTATAGAGTCATTGGTATCAATCATCATCCCTCTCATAGTGAGGTCATTCTATGGTATGAAGACTTAACCCTAACCCTAACCCATCGTATCATCCTGTTTAAACTACACCCCATTTTGTCTTCAAGGACTTCTGTGAACCTCACGTGTCACATTAACTCTCCACATGATGTGGATCGATTATATGTACGACTTAACTGCTCTGAGCTTGCAGCGGCTGTTTTTTTGAGGGCTCCGAGTTCTCCAGAGATGGGCACAATAGCAGTAGTACATAATGTTCCACACAGCTACTCGAATAAGAACACAACATGGCCTTGGACAGAACATGTGCTCAAATCAAACAGTAATACAAACATATGTTTCCAAAGAGACTAATTCTGGATCAAATTTCCTTCATGATTAAAAGAATATGTAGCTCAGAGACATGGGGTAATTGAAATAATTGTTTTATTATATACGTACATTTGCAGGCCTGGACTAATAATGTTTTGCTGAAAGGGGCTTTAATGGAGCCAGAGGTGCAAATCTTCCTTTCAAGGAAACTGATGGTGTGATTGTTTTGTTCCTTTTATTTCAGTTATGTGCAGCGTTACCAAGAAAAGCTGCTGCTCTGATGTATGGTCTGTTTAAAAAACTAAATAAAAAAAACAGTTTAAAGTGACTATATGTAACTTTTAAATGCTTCTGAAACTGTGTAATGTTCCATCTGATGAAAGAAAGCTAGTTTTATATAGTATTTATTAATGCCTCTGCCCGGGTCCGATTTTCCCCGCAAAGTCACGAAATGATTTACGGCAGGTAGACGGCGCTACAGTAGCACGTTCTGATGGGTCACAGATTTCTTTGTTACACCGGAAAAGCCTGTGTTATTGTATCCAGCCAGGTAAAGGGTGGCAGGAGATTTCTTTATATAGGCCTAATTGTATTTTAATGTTATTTAAGAAGTGATCTGCTGTAGTTATGGCTGATACTGTGGGAGGGCTACCCTGGAAATCCAGAGTTCTCGCGAGAGCACAATTTGAATTTGCTCAGCGAGTCACTCTGGCATTGAGTAATGATGCTCATTAACTATGGCCTTGTAGCCGAACTGCCAGAGGTGAGCTAAACAGTTTAATCTACCAGTTAGCTCCGCTGGCAGCTAAGCGTATGGGGCTCTGGATACGTCACCCCGTGTATTGTTGTGATTGGTCGTAGTGTTATCCAATTGCCTGCAGTGAGATTTTCAAATGCATGCTTGGTGGCGCCCCTCGAGTTGGGCCATTTTCATTACTCATTGCCAGACCCTTAAGCTATCAGATTTGGGTCTGGATTTCCAGGCTAGGGCAGGGCCATCATAGGAAAGAAGGAAATTAAACAAAGAACAACTAAAAGGGAAAGTGATAAACAACGGGCTTTGAACAGATGGAGACAATTATGGGATTGTAAATTATTCAAAACCGACCCCAAATTGGCCCTCAGGTATGTAATATGTCTATTTCCTTCATAAAATAACTTTAAATTGCGCAATGTGGTTGTACGCCAGTAGCCTAAATTACGTCCCCCTTCCATTTAGCGCGGACATTTTATTCCTTTAAGTCCGTGTTTGTGTTGGCCTACTATTTTCTTTTCGTTTGTGCCCCTGTAACTTTACTTGTGGAAAGCGTCATTGGGTTTCATGAAATACGCTATATTAATCTAAGTTATTATTAAGTTAGTTGCTAAAAACAATCTCTTATTGCTTTGGCTAGTGACAAAGTGACAGTGATAACGTTACCCGGTTTAGCTCATGATACATCCAAAGTAGGCTAAGTTACCGTATGCAACACTTGAATGCAACAATGCATCTGTAACGTATTGTATATGAATGATTTTATGTCTGAGCAAAACATTCATCGCAACTATATGACCTCCCCATAATACTAACTCCTAGACCTTCACGACAGCAGGTCTGGTAAAAACACCACCGCTTTTGTCCAAAGGGGCAGCTATAATCAACACAAACCGAAAGTTACATATAGCCACTTTAAGTATGTTGGACACGACCAGTGATTCTCTCTTCTGTGTAACTCTCTATTTCTTGTCACTTGGTGTGTGAATATACTGTTAATGACTGTTAAAATATATTGCAGTTATTATTGCTATATAATACTGCTATTGTCCTCATACTGAATGCTTTTAGTTATTTTGGCCTTTAAACTGTCTGGAAGGGATCACCCCTGATTACAATTCATCCTGAGGGGGACACGAATGTCTGTTCCACAGTTTATGTAAATCTATTCAGTACTGTTGAGACATGTCTTATGGTGACACAGCTCACTCACATGGTGTTGCTAAAAGAAAAGTCAGGGGATTACCAAAGTCAGCAGGTTTTATCCTCTGGGGACCTTGAATGTCTGTACATTTCACAACAATCCGTTCATTAGAAATATTTCCGTTAGACCAAAGTGGTGGACCAACAGACCAACCAACATTGCCATCTGTAGAACGACGCTGCTAGCAACAGTTACAGCTTCCAGCTTCTCAGATGCTAGGATTTGCTACTCTTCTCTCTTTTATAGTGTTTTGCAGTGCCACTGTGGCACTAAATGCTTGCTCTTGGGGGAATTACTGTAATTGTTGGGTCTTTGTAAATTATAGAGTGTGATCTAGACCTACTCTATCTGTAAAGTGTCCTGAGATAACTTATGATTTGATAATAGAAATACATTTGAATTGAATTGAACAGAATTATATTATATTATTTTGAATTCCATATTTTGGGTTATTTGAAGGTTACCTTGGGCTCTGGAAAATTGTAAATTTTTCACTATGCAATAATCTGTAAACTGTATTTTGAAGTTGTAGTAGTTGGTTTAGGTTGGGACTTGCGTTTAGGGTTATGAGGGATATCTTTAGAGCTGCAAAGATTAATCGATAAGTTGTCAACTATTAAATTAATCACCAACTATTTTGAGAATTGATTAGTGGTTTGAGACATTTTTTATGAAAGAAAAGTAAAACAATCTCGGATTCCAGCTTCTTAAATGTAAATATTTTCTAGTTTCTTCTCTCCTCTGTGACAGTAAACTGAATATCTTTGAGTTGGGGACAAAACAAGACATTCGAGGACGTCATCTTGGGCTTTGGGAAACACTGATCCACATTTTTCACCATGTTCTGACATTTTATAGACCAAACAGCTAATTGATTAATCGAGAAAATAATCGTTAGTTGCAGCCCTAGATAGCTTTATTGGTTTTTGGACAACTATGGAGCTCTATGGCACAGAGGAATAAGACATATCATCAGTGGAAACACACACAATAATTAATAGTAAGATCAATTCATTGCTTGTGTTGGTTTTCGATGGGATTTTATGAAAAAAATAAATAAATAAAAAAATCCCTAGCCTAATCCTTTAAAATGTAATGGGAGAGGCCGGTTAGCTCAGTTGGTAGAGCAGGCACACATATGCAGAGGTTTATTCCTCAAAGCAGAAGGTCCAGGGTTATAGAGTCCGGCCTGTAACAGTTTCCTGCATGTCTTCCCCCCCTTTCTCTCCCCTTTCATTTCTGAGCTGTCCTATCCATTAGGCGGAAATGTAAATATTTTCTACTAAAAACTAATCTCGCAACAGCGGCTAAGTAAATTGTACATGTTTTCAGTGATAGATTCCCTGGATCAATTGTGCACTGTGGGGTAGGGCCATATATATGGCAGTGTGATTAAGATGCTCAGTGCAGAGGCCAGACAGTCACAGTGACATGAAGCTCTGACAGCTCAGAGCTAAAAATAGAACAGCGCCGGAAATGTCTTCATACAGGATGCATGCATGCATCGACTGACGCGCTCCTGCCTGTGATGCAAGCAGATAAACTGAGGAACCAATCACAGTGAGGGAGTCGTGTGCAGATGTTCAGGGGCCAATACAGGGTCTGTGATCACATCTGTTACGTATTTCTCCAGTACGATGTGTCTGTATTGTGGATTGATCATTGATCATATTTGTATGATAATTTATACTGTAACTTATCCCTGCATTACACTGGTTGTGTTAATAAACTGGATTAAATAACACATGATTATGAATAAGTATATCTATATTAAACATTTAGTTATTAAGGGACTGTACACAAATTATTGGTAATACTCAACGTCAGCATAGAGTTGGTCAAATTGTTTCACCATTAATAACTTAAAGAGGCAAAAAATCCTTATATTCATGGCATCCACATTAGCCATTAATATAAACAATTAGGCTTAGAAGTAGAGTATTTAAGAGTAGGTCATTTCAAAATTATGGCAAACATAACACAAATATGAATATTCCAGACATTTTAGAATAAAAAGATACTGCATACAGTTTTCTTTTTTTTTAACTTGGATTATAACATAGACATGACACATTTAACTTTGCTTTTTAAAACTTTCTCTTATGATGCAGACAGGGAATAAATGACTGTTGGTAGGGTTAACATTAAATCATAACTGACATATTGGTAGGGTTAACATTAAATCATAACTGACATATTGGTAGGGTTAACATTAAATCATAACTGACATATTGGTAGGGTTAACATTAAATCATAACTGACATATTGGTAGGGTTAACATTAAATCATAACTGACATATTGGTAGGGTTAACATTAAATCATAACTGACATATTGGTAGGCTACTATTAGCTAGTTGACTAAGTGTGTTTCCATCTACCTGTTTTAACGTGTATTTAAAAAAAAAAAATGGCAGTACACATTTAGATATTTGGCACAATGTATCAGTTAATAACTTTAAATGCAAAAAAACTGTGTTTCTGTGAGCAGTGGCTCATGTGTTTCTCTGGAAATTAAGAGGAAGTCATTATGTGTGGAATCTGTGTGTGTGTGTGTGTGTGTGTGTGTGTGTGTGTGTGTATATGTATGTATGTGTGTGTGTGTGTGTGTGTGTGTGTGTGTGTGTGTATATGTATGTATGTGTGTGTGTGTGTGTGTGTGTAATCATTTGACAATCACATGTCAAGAGATTGTGAACACATGACCTTATGCCTCTCACAGTGCCGATTGTGTGACTGACTGAGACGTTTCATTACAGCAGAGGAGTAAGGATGCTTGCATGTGCGTGTGTGTGTGTGTGTGTGTGTGTGTGTGTGTGTGTGTGTGTGTGTCTGTGTCTGTGTGTGTGTTCCTGACATATGCTATCTTCGGGGACACATTTCAGACTAAAGACTAGTTAATTGGGGACAAAAGCTGTGTCTCCATTTGGGAAAAGCTGATTTTAGGGTCAGTGGTTAAGGTAAGGAAAGTAGTGGCTATTGTTGTGGTTAGGGTAAGTCTTATTATTTTATTAATTAATGTGTATTCATGTAATGTCCCCAAAAGTGACCTAAGTAAAGTGTGAGTGTGTGTGTGTGTGGTAGCGCAGCAGCACAGCTGGCAGAAACAGGAAATGATGAGTTGATGCCGGCGGGCAACAAAACATGTAGGAGGAGTCTATTTTAAGACTCGGCTGCAAGAGGACAGAGCTCTCCAATACATCTGGCATTGTATGACTGTGTGTGTGTGTGTGTGTGTGTGTGTGTGTGTGTGTGTGTGTGTGTGTGTGTGTGTGTGTGTGTGGCAGTAGCAGCAGAGCTGGCAGTGACAGGAAGTGATGCGTTGATGCAGGCGGGCAACAGAAAGTGTAGGAGGAGTCTATTTTAAGACTCGGCTGCAGGAGGACAGAGCTCTCCATTATATATATAATATTATGGAACCCACGCAACTTCGAGGCAAGGCCCGCCCTTGAATAGCATTCACACACTACTATTGACCGGGCGTCCATGCTTACACAAGGTAACATAACCCGATTTGTTCAGGTCCTATCAGTGGTGTAGTGGTCCCTGGAGAAGTGGGTATACTCTCAGTGTTCACCTTTTTTTTTTTTTTTTTAAAGTAGTCCAGAAAAAAGCCCTGTTTTAGAAACAGTGACATGTAAGACTATGATTTAGTTTACCCAAAAATCTGTCATTTCTACTTGCTCACTATTATAAAATGATCATGACTTGATTAGGAGCAGTTTGTAGTTACTACTGGTCACACAAGCAGCCTGGATGAATGTAAAATGTATTTATCATGAGGCAAACATGGTGTTATCTCTTCTCCTCTAAATGTGCAGTCATATTGCCACTGGCAATTTGCCAGTAGTTTAAAATAATGATTCAATTGGAAACCACCTTAAAACTTACTTCAGAATTATGTCTTCCATCAACTGGGGTGGCACACCGCCGCTTGTGTTATTTCTTCATCTGTTGTTTGGTCTGCTGCCGTTATCGTAGTCAAGTAGCACCGGCACCTGAGTTTTTTTTGTTTTTTTTTTCACTGGCACCTGAGGTATTAGCGATATTTTCCTCGGCATGACCCGCCCTACTCTGCCTCTGATTGGCTCATCAGTCCTCATGCCTAAAGTTAACCAATCTAATCAGTGAAAGCAGCGAGTACCAGCCAATTAGAGGCAGAGGAGGGTGGGTCATGGCTTCACTATCCTTGAGGAAAAAATGGGCAATCTGGCTCACAGATATTACTGAATGGTGCGCCTCAGGGGGGATTTAGAAGTGGGTATACGCAATGCTGACTGAAAAATAAGTAGGTATACGCCGTATACCAGCGTATACCCTGGACTACACCACTGGGTCCTATCCCCTGACCGATTGGCCATCCTAACCTCAACCACTCGAGGTCAATGCCTAACCCCAACCAATCGGGCTGCTTCATGGGGCGGGACTTGCCTAGAAGTTACGTGGGATCCATAATAATGCCTCCAATAGGCCTAAATCTGGTATTGTATGAGTGTGTGCGTGTAGGCAAGCTAATGGCCAGATGTGTTGTTTTTAGTGTTTTAAAATGTCATTACAGCCCACAGATAATTGTATCCTTTCAAAAAAACTCAAACTATGATGTATTTCTTCTTGTGTTTTTAGGCTTTCTTTTAGATGTCAGTCTAATGCCACCCAGAGAGTTTGTATGTGGAGATGGTAAATAGACAGTCAAACAGAGAGGAGGAGGAGGAGGAGGAGGAGGAAGGACAGATGTGAGGAGAAGGAGGGCTGCAGGAAGAGCAGTAGGCATTTAAAGAGAGGAAGGGGAAAGAGAGAAGGAGGAGGGATGTCAATAAAACGTCACTACACAGGGAGGGGGAAGTGTGGGACACAGCAAAAGGTTTTGCGAGGGAGTGTGTGGGTGTGTGTGTGTGTCTTCCACAGCCCATATCAGTGACGTAGTGTCAGACGTAGACGAAGAGGAGGAGGAGGAGGGAGGCAGTCTGAGGACGTTTAGCGAGGAGGCGTTTGATTTCAACATGTTTTAAATATTTAAATAGGAGAGAGCCTGGTGTGTTGGTCGTCTCACCTGCGATGATTTGGCTGCCTGAGGGGTTTTAACACTCTGTAGGAACAAATGACTTCATTCACAGATGCACTGGTCTGCAGGAAGAACTGAAGAAGTAGATTTTCTCATATAGATTTCAAAATGAAGGCTCTGATGAAAGAGATCATCCCCCAGGTTGCTAGGATATTTGAAAAATCCTTTGCATTCAAAATCAGGAAATTCTCTTTTTAAGAATAGGAATTTCAAAGAAAGGACATCCTCAGTACGCTCCATTAAAAAGCAGCTAACGGCCTTTTTAAAGGGGGACTTCATGTAGTTATCATGGTGGACAAAAATTTGAACTACTGCTGTTAAATTCATGTCACATTTACGTCAGCTTCTTAATCACACCTTATTAAGACACGTTTTATACTAATTCTAGCTGACAAATTACAAATCTCATTTTAAAGACTTATGTAATTTAATTTCAGTTTATTTATAACCTATTACATTTACAGTCCACAAGATTATTACATGAGAACATTATTTGGTATTATATTTAATGCTATGATTCATCAAAAAGAGACTTTGTCATTTTTGTAATAGCATTTCTAAAAATCGCATTCCAAATTGGCTTTATAAGTGAAAATGTACCGAACAGCAATTACGTTCCTATTGTAGTTGTATCACATAGCATTGTATTTAATGACAGAAGTTATGAAATCACATGTCAAAAGATTAATCCTGTTGCATGTCTCAAAATACTCGAAATGATAATTAGTTTTCCTTTGCTCGCGCTACTGTAACATAATCCTGTTAGACGTGACTGGGTACTCTGTCACGGTGTGTGAATAAACTGTTACTACTGCACTGAATAACAATGATAATAATACTGTTATCGCAATCGTATGTTGGAAAGCTGCCAAAACTGTCAAAAATGTATGTAATCTGTAGTGATAGAAGCAGTATAGGACTATATTTTATTGACAATGTGTAATTATTTATGACATAGTATTTCTTTATTGTATTGGCAATGTGAAAGTAACAATGTAATGTTGAATGTCTTGTTTTGTTTTATCTTTTGTGTGGACCCCAGGAAGAATAGTTGTTCCTATGGTAGCAACTAAGGGGGATCCTAAATAAAAAAAAAAAAAAAAAGTATTTGTTTGTACATCCCTTAAAGCTATAGTGCGTAGTTTCTGTCTCCCCCATGAGGAATTCTAAGTAATGACAACAAAACTGCCGCTGCATCCACATGATACAAGCCTTCCGTGATCGCTGAGTTATGCAGCCTTGCCTTTTGAAATAAAGAGGCAAAAGTACAAAATATTAATACATTTTCCTATACATTCATATATAATATTCATGCATTGCACAAAATATTCAAAATATCTCAAATTGTAGGCTAGGCGACTTGGTACAGTAGTTAGAATAAATGCCCTTTCAATAAGAAGTCAGCGGCAAGAGACAGTTAGCCTAGCTTAGCATAAAGACTGGAAACAAGGGGAAACAGAACCTCTAACGCTCACTGATGAACACATATACCTTGTTTAATCCGCACAAAAACCAAAACTTCATATTTACTGTACAGACATGACAGTGGTATCTGTGGTGTCTTCTCATTGAAGAAATCTGCCTATTTTTCAAAATGTTGACTCTTTAAATAAACACTTTTAAAAAAAAACCAAAAAAAAAAACCCTGTAATCAGACTATGGAAATGTAATCTGATTATGCATAATCTGACTACTCAATTGTGATACTGTGTGTGTGTGTGTGTGTGTGTGTGTGTGTGTGTTACTGGGTGCAGGATCATTAAGCAGACAAGAGGATGGGTAGAATGCATTCTCTCTGGTTTATTCAGGTTCTTTAGGAAGAGTTCTGTTTGAAATTACAAAATGCACTGGTAGAAACAGCAGAGATAGATAGAGAAAGAAACAGAGGGAGAGAAAGAGATGGTCAGAGAAAGAGAGAGGGAGAGAGAAAGAAGGGATTTCATATCCGGAATAAACGGGAATAACATCACCAGATTCAGGTTCAGGCAGCTCTTTACTCTCAAAGGGATTGTTTTTCATCAAGGACAAGTTTAGTGTTCCTTCTCCCCCTTTTTAAAATCATTTTTTTTCTTTTTCTTTTGTAATGTTAGTTAAAGTGTTATCTATTCTCGTTCCCCCACGGTTTTTCCCCCGTGAAATAACTGGCAAATATAACAAACAAACATTCTTTGATTTCATCACCAAAGTCATTTCCATTTTTTTTATCAGGATGATTTTTTTTTTTTTCATTTTTGTTTTTTTTATTTTTTTGTTTTTAAAAATAGAAGAAAAAAAGAAACACATTGCTCTTAAAAACATCTATCTATATATATTTTTACATATATATATATACTTTTTTCTTTATATTTATTTTTTTTTATTCCTGAAGTTGACTTGTTACCCCACATAGTGGCATGCACATTGCACATGCAAATCTGTAATTAAATACTTCTCTTTTATCTTAAATTGCCATGTATGTTTATTTTTTCTCTTCCCCCCCCCCCACCGCCCCCAACTTGCTGAGTGAATCCTGTATGGTTTTCTACTGTGGCACTGGTTCGGTTTCTACTGGGTCGAGTGTCCGATGGTTTGCATGGTGATGAGATGGGTGACTCGTAGTTGCTTCGGAGAGTTTTCCCAATGCATCTCTGCACTGACGACAAAATCATAACCCTTTGTAGCTAGTTTTTACCGATTGGCTTGTGGCCGGCTCAGCATTCATTTCATAAACATTTATGGAAGGGTTTTGTTGCATTTTATGTTCCAAACAATTATGTAAGGAGCAGTTTGCTTTGACGCTCTTACTCATTTAGCTTTTTTTTTTTTAACCTGAAAACATGGTGGAAACTCATATGAATACCAGAAGAGATAGGAATGTCTCTAATCTTTGGATAATGTTTCCGGGATTGGAATCAATGCTTCTATCAAATGATAGGTTACTAAAACTTTGTCCAATACAGGAGTTAATGGTTCATTTTTGGCCTG
Organism: Sander lucioperca; assembly: GCF_008315115.2. Lineage (NCBI taxonomy): Eukaryota > Metazoa > Chordata > Actinopteri > Perciformes > Percidae > Sander > Sander lucioperca. The sequence continues at coordinate 18,777,788 of NC_050176.1, forward strand.
TGCAAACCTAAACCAATCAAGTACAAAAGTGAAAACGATATAATGTGTCCACTTTTGTTGCAAAGCTCTGTAGATGTGCCACCTCCCATCTTCTCTGACTAATCACAAAAACATAACAATAAATTGAATGTTTTGATGGTCGGAGAATATTCAAATCTGTGCTACAAAGGGTTAAAAAAAAGAAGAAGACCCTGCTGATTTCCTGATTTTATGGCACCTGGAGATGTTTTGGGAGAGATTGGCCTCCAGCGTCAGAGACGCTGACGTCAAGAGGTGAGGACAGATCTTCTGGAAGCAACTCGTTTCCACTGGGCTGATGGTGGTGAAAAATGGAGCGGAGAGCGATAGATGGAAACAAAGAGAGGGACCTCGGGGGTTGCTATGGCGACAGCAGGAGACACTTCACCCATGTCTGAGGAATCAATTTACTGTAAATCCGCGCAGAAAGGAACTGAGCCCGGCAAGTATTCGGGATACAAGTTTTGATAGCTTGCACAAAAATGAATAATTCCTTCCTTGAAATAAATAGTATTAGCAAGGAGTGTTAGCATCAGGTTAGCCGCTGTGTTTCAGTACACGGGCGCACACAAATTACTGAACTGATTCTATCAAAGTATCAGTAAGTTATCACATTTAGCGCCGTTGATGCTCTCTCAAACATTTTTGATGCTACATCGAAAGTTATTTTACTCATTGTTCACTCTGTGCTCAGCACCAAGCGGCAGAGAAAGTTAGCAACTAGCTGGTAAACAACTAAGAACCAGATATACTCTTAAGAGTCGGTGTGGACTGAAACAGAGCTTAAAGGAGCGTGAATAATGGACTTTAATTCTTTAGATGGACACAAAACAACTCCAAATCAATGCTAATGTTGCTCTGCGTCAGTAGCTAACTGTTAAGCTAATTAAGCAGTATGTATTTTATGCAATAACACATAGTTTGTACACACTCTACCTATAGAACAAATGTGAGAGAACAAATTATTAATTAATGTGCCGAAATCATCAAGAAATTCACCTCTAATACCTGCTGGACTCCCTACAGAACTGAAGACGTACACAAAGACGCACACAGACTGCAGACAGACGTTCACAGATAAAGCACACCCACACACGCAAGCAAGAACTCATTCAACCTGCACTGCATGCACAGATATACAGTACACCTTTCACAATAAGTGATAACGGTGAAAGCTCAATCCCACCACCTTGTGTTTATGAATGGTATTACATGAGGAATGAGGAGAAAGGGAGGGATGAAGTCAATGTGAAGATGCTGAGAAGAAAGAAGAATAACACACAGAGAGAATGTCAGGTGAACACAGTGAGTTTTTCAGAAAGTTTATGGATTATATACACAAGAATTACTGAGCCCAAAATATACAACAGACGGTGTGGGAGAGAATGGGTGAGAGAAATGACATGATTATCTACTGACCCCCTTCACCCCTTCACCCTCGCCGATCCAGGCTGGACTTAATGATCCCAGAGGAAGGTGAGGAGTGGGTGAGATAGGGAAGGAAGGAAGGGAGGGGGATGAAGGTGGCGACGAGGACATTAAAATCTCACATGTGCGCTGTGGTTGTCTCAGAAGGAGAAATCATCGTGTCCTGTACAGTGTAAGGCACTGAGGGTGACCTACTGTAGCTGATGTTGTCAGGACATGTGCACGCACGCACGCACGCACGCACACACACACACACACACACACACACACACACACACACACACACACACATGCCCGCACACACAATAACAAACTGACAATTACATGCAAGTCCACTCACTCACATATCTTCCTCTTAGACCCACAAACACACACACTTAGTGCTAAAACGATTAGTCGATTTATTGATTAATCAGCCCACGGAAAACAAAACAATAGCACTAGTTGATAATTGTTTAAGTCATTACCGGAAAAACAAACAAAAAAACATTCTCTGGTTCCAAGGGGATTCACTACTTTTCTCTGTTTGATATCATTAAATATCTTTGGATTTTTTAATTATTTGTCATTTGATTTAGAACTTGTGATGTTTATTGTTATTTATCTGTTTAAATGCATCCATTAATGGAATGGAAATATAGTGACATAGACATACCTTTCTGTGCAGTGTTTTCATTGCTTGTAACTTTGTAGTAACCATAACCTGCACTTTTATTTAAGCATCCTTATTTAATTTTTTTTTTTTTTCTAGTTTTACTTAAATTTAATTTAATTTTGACATTACAAAAAATGCTATGTATATTGACCATTTTGGGTGCAAAAATTTTCCTTTTTTTTTAATCTTATCTTACTGCCAATTTTGAAACCAATATGCAAATGTGCAGGGTTTACTTCAGCAACTAATATACACCCGTGGTCCAAAAACAACAACAACAAAAAATATATAAATATATTCATAGATTATTCTTTAAAATAAATTGGCAGATTAATCAATAATGGAAATAATCAGTTTCAGCCCTACACACACTCACAAACCACTAAAAACAACTGCACACACATGTACACACTCTCACAGACACCAACACATAGTGAATGTCTCCCTGTCGCAGCAGTAGCCACGCCCCCATCACAGTGGGACAAGGCGTGGGTGGGTGGGATGAAGGTGACAAAATAGCTTCTGAGCATGAGGATGTGCCCGAAAAGTGGTCCAGTGCCATTGTGAAATTGTGTTAACATCACTACAACCTCTGCTGCCCCCCCCCCACACACTCCCCAAAACTCCTCCCTCAACCCCCAACAGGACCCCTACATCAATAAAATCTCTGTCATTGCCTTTTGACCCTCCCGCCCCTCCCTCCCCGCCTCGCTCTTGACCCTCTACACACACACACGCATGCACACATCTAGTGCTGTACAAAGGGGAGACCACAGCGTGGCTTCAGCTACATAAGCACAACTTTTGGCAGCACTACTGTACATTAAAACCCACTGTGTAGTTTTTTTTTAATTTTTTTAAAGAGAGCCCTTATTCGTGTTTTTGTCGACGCGTTGCCTCACGACTGACCCACTGACACAATTTCACAGCCGGCTGAGTGGATGGTTTGGTGCGTTTTCTTAGTTTTTCCTTCGTCCCATAACGAAGAAGAAAAGAAAAAAATTATTAGTCGGAGTTTAAGACCGATGGGTGACAGAAGCCGGGGGTGAAGACACTGATAGCAAATGTATGGAGAAGCAATGACTTAGCAAAAACCTTGCAATCCCCCCAAACCCCGTTAAAAAAAAACCAGACAACAAAAACAAATAAAGAAAAAAAGATCAGATGTTCCCTTTTTTTTCCCCAAAGAATGGGATTTGTTCTTGGAAAAGCACACACAACATGCTTTCACACAGGGGCAGTGTTGTGTGTCGGCCATTTTGGATCTGCTGTTACAATTCTGGACAAGCGGGTGGTGTCATGGAGCCAAAATGGAGGTGTTTTTTTTCCTGCCTGTCTGTTAACACGCTTGGCGGCATGTTAGTGTTGGTGCGTCGGCAGGCTGCTGATGGGGACGTGAGGGGTCAGAATGTGTAATGTAGGTTAGTGAAAGGAGAGGAGGGGGGGCAGGGGGGGTCTACATTACAACGTCTGAAGCCATGCCAGGTAAAACCATACAATAACTCAATCTGAGGCCTGGTTGTTTTGTAGCTGACTCTTCACTACGTTGTCTAACTATCTAGCTACCTAACTCTAGAGGGACCTGAGAAGTAAGCAAACCGCTTTGCACCTCTGTAAACCTCTCACTACACCGCCTGAAACTGGACCCTTGACATTCCTGGGATGGACACAAAATGCCACGCCTAACAGCGAGGTGAAGCCAAGCGAGCTAGCTTGCTATCAGCATCCGGTACATCTACAACGACAATCGGAGTCTTTGAAAGTCAAAACCATGAGGTTTTGATTCAAACTGTGTGAATCAATTTTGATTTCTGGCAACTACAAAAATCTGTGTATGTTTGAATGTGATTTTTAAGTGACCAAGCCCATACCGGATGTGATATTGATTTCCCTACGTCAAGTCTAGCATCTTGGCTATTTGCTCACCGTGGCCCAGTCTCAAAATCACCGCTCTCCCTGTTTCTATGCTAGCATGGGAGCCGGTGGGACTCAAATTTTAAGGCGTAGTGTGGTTGATCTCAACTACTACAGAGGGTAATGGACAGGGGAGGCGGACGGGAGCGGCTAAGGGCGAGGCGAATGGGGAGTGATGAATGTGACTCTGATACAGAAGGCACTGTGGCTCTGCAGGGGGTTTTGGGGAAGCGTCCCCACCTGCCGTAACCTCACTCGATGGGAGGTGTGGGCAGAGGGGTTTCGGGTTTGCGCCCTTTGACTCCCACCAAACAAATCAACAACAAAAGCAAAACCCCCCTATCCCCATCTTCACTACGCTATGCTCAACTACTAGGCCTGGAGGCAACACATTTCGGGAGAGGAGAGAAAGATGGGGAGGGAAAAGGGATCATGTGGAAGAGGGACAGCGACAAAGGTACATGAAAGAAAGGGGTCCATCTTCACAATTTCTCAGATCCATGTGCTCCTGTTTCAATAATCTATTTTACAGTACCACAGCGTTGCAGATTCTTCTCCGAAATAATACGGATGGATGGGATAGGATGCTTATGAGGTCTGCATAGAGTCAAAACACGTGGACTGGGGTTTGTTTTCTGGCTTATGCGACTGCGAAGAAAACAGTAAAAGGTTTCAAGAGTAGCTAGATCGTTAACCGTGTCATGAGCATGAACGGTATGCAAAATAAATAAATCTCTGAAACTCTATACTCTGTCTGTTATCTATAACTACATCTACTATATTATATCTAGATTTATATGTAGTTTATCATCTATATTTATCTATACTTTATCATCTTGTCCTAGAGTTATTGAATATTCAATAATTGTTGTCCCTCATAACAATAAGGATGCAAATACTACACTAAGTGTTTCTGTCCTATAATGCTTTTTGTGTTGCTCTCTGGCAAGCTGAAAGAACAGACGTCAAAGCAAATGGACAGAAAAAGATAGATGAGGAAAGAGAGGTTGATTGGATACTGAAGTGGCTTTTGGCAGAGGAGGTTTCAACTTTGCTACAACCTCATTTGATTGGATTGTTGATTTTGGTGACTGTTCTCTGGTTATCCAGACCTGAGAGAAGGGTTTGGAGGGGGAGGGTCAGCATTGGCACAGACAGGCAGACAGAAGGACGGGCCGAACAAACGGACAGATATGGCGTCTCTCAGGCTACATCCGTGTTCCCTGACTAGGACTGGACTTCATCTATATATATAATATAAGAGACAGGTAGAAGTGGAGGTTTCACTCCAGGTCTAGAAAACAGGATGTGGCCCGGAGGCTGTCCTGTAGAGAGGGAAGGCAGGGCGGATAATGTGCGCTTATAACTGCCCCCTGGTGGCAAAAAAGAGAACAACACCACTTAATACTGACACCAACACTGTACCAACAATACTGTGCTGTCACTGCCAGCAACCTATCGCACTACAAAACTTCGGAGCCAGATAGAGGGAAAAGATTGAGATTCGTAGGCTGAAAGTGGAAGAATTCAACCTCGGTAGAACTTTAACTTCAGTTAAACTCTGCAGTGTAAAATGCAGACAAACTCGTCCACATTCTCAATGATTTGGTCTACCCCTCTCTCCGAACATGAATTCTTGATCTTTGGGTTGGCTTATCAAGAGTACTGACCCAATAAATCATTGCAAGTCAGGTACTGAAGCTCCCCTGACCTCTACCTCCATTCTGAAGTGAGGGATTATCTTAAGAGTTGCGTTACAACACGCAACGCTGCTAAGTGAATGTTCCCAAGCCATCGTTGCCCCGAAACGTTGCAGGAAGGCATCAGGAACCCGGTAAACGTCATTGAACGGGGGGATTCAAACATAACGGATGTAAACAAGATGGACATAGCATACTTAAACTCCAAATAACATGACAACAAATCTACAGCAACAGTTCCATCGATCAATCAATCATTCAATCATCAGTATCATCATCATTGTCGTCGTCATTTTGCATTGACATTGATATCGTTATTCATAAGACTATCATCATTAACAATAATAAATCAAGTGTGGTAGAAGTCCGCTTCTCTCCACTCTTTCTCCCTCTTGTTTTTACAAGCACAACAGGAAACTTAAATGTGATCCTGCAGTGTTTCCTGTCTTCAAACAGGTTGTGGAAACGTAGCTTTTGAACGGCATCGGCAGAAAACGGAGAAAAACTAAATAGCCGACCGTCAAAATCTGTTTTGGGTAAAAACTAAACGGAAATTCCATTCGAGATGTCAGAGAGGGAGAGAGTCTGATAGAAGAGAACTTCTTTTGTAAACCTAAATGCAAAGTTTCCTATAAAGCCCCCAGGTCCCACCCACACCAGTTAGATTTCCTCTCTAGTATGTATTTAATCAATCATGCAGGTTTCCATCAAACTCCGAAAAAGATCAAAGGAGGCTGAGCGAATGCAACAGAAGAACCAAGCTCCAATGTCCGAAGAAGAACAAGAAGGAGAAGTAATCGATAGAAGAAATACTGAAGAAATTAGTCTTTTTCCCCATCCCTCCTTTCCTCTCCTCCGCCCCATTCAACCGCGTGCTGTCATTTCCTGTCAGGTCATCCCTCGCCTTGCACCGGGTCGAGTAACCAAGGAGGAAGGGGCTTGATGAAGTGTCCGACTCCCTTCTCAAGTTATCTGAGACCTCCCCCTCCCCCCTCCCCCCCCATAGCCCACTTGAACAGGAAGTGAGCCCACATGTGCCCCGCCCCCCTCAACTACCACCACCACCGGACAGGAAGTGATGTCACACCAGTTCCGTCAGCATTAGGTGAGTCTTTAACAGTAAACAGAGATGATAAAACTCATCAAATATCAGCCAGCGCTGTGATTGGCTGGTTTTTGCAGTATAGGCGGAGCTTCCTGGTTCTGTCCCTTGGAAAGGAAAAAGGTTAAAGATAAAGTGGTTGTTCTCCCTTTTTTTCTTTTCATTGTTTGTCATGTAAAGTTTCATTTTGTTCTTCATTGTTCAAGTTTGATTTTCTGGAGGCATAGCTTGGCATGTAAGGGTTAGGGGGTCCTGGCTTTTTGTTAATTCATTTTTCTTGAAACACATCTGTTTGAGGAGTAGAGTCCAAGCAGTGGACTCTGTGTTCCAGCTAATTTTCAGGCTTTTACATTAGCAGACTGGCCAGCGACAGATAGCACACATCTGACGAAACCAAAACAATCACATGACTGGGAGAAGTGCTTTTAGGCCTCGAAAACTGCGATCATCCATGGCCATTTTACATGCTCCTCCCTCGCTTTTTTGTTCTCACACCTCGCTCTTTCCTCCTGCAGCCCGGCCTTGCTGGTCAAGCACAGAATTCTGGGAAGTGTAGTTCTGAGACGGAGCGAGGCAGAGGTAAACTGTGCCTGGCCCTTCCCCTTGGTGTCTTGGCTGTCTCTTTTTCATTTTATCCATGTGCTGCTCTGTCACTGATTTCAGTCTCACACAAAATCTGTAAAAGGCTATTTGCAGCACCTCCACCCCCCTCCCCTTCCTCTCATTTAGAGTCTGAGGGGTAAAGGTAGAGGGTTTGGAGGGCGTCCAACCCCCCCTCAACATTTTCACCAACTCTGCTTTATTAAAAAGTCTACATATCCAAGGCCAGAGCACCGGAGGCTGCTATTCTTCTCCTCTCCTGCCCTTATCCCTCGCTTCCTGTGGTTGCTAGCACCAGTCATCCTCGTCCGTCTCACTATAAGGTTCATGCAGGCCCTTGCGGGGCCCTCGGGCATGGGGGGGGCGGTGGTGTGGATGGGGGGGTGCCCCAGGGGGCCCCCGCCGATGTGGGGAAGGTGAGGATGAGCGGTAGCCATTGGGAACCCTACGTGGATGTGGGTGAGGGGGCGGAGGGGGCCCGTGGCGGGCAGTCCTAGGTGAGCGTGGGTGAGGATTTCCCCCATGTGGGTGTGGGTTGCCATGGGAGAGGCTTTGCTCGTAGGCAGGGGGCTCATGGTGCCGCTCGTACTCGTAGTCGCGCTCGTAGAAGGGTCCGTCGCCCTCCAGGCTGTCCCCAGGCGGAGGCCCGCTCCAGCGGCCTCGGTGAGGGGACCTGGGTGAGCCGTGGAGGGGCGAGCGCGGGGACTGGTGCCTAGGGGAGCGCGGTGAACCGTGCCGTGGCGGGGAGGCCCCGTGGTGGGGAGAAACCTGGCGTGAAGGGGGTCGGTGGTGGTAGCCTCTGTCGTGGTCTGGTGGGGAGAAGTGTCTGGGGGAGGGCGAGCGCAGACGGCCCGGCCCTGGGGGGCCGTAGCTGGGCTTGCGGACAGTGGGGGAGTAGGTGACATGTGGTCGGGGTACAGCAGGGGTCTGGGGTAGCTGGCGACGGCCTCTCCGCGGAGTGCTGGTCCCCGAGGTGGAGGGGACCGGGCTGCCGCTCACCGAACTACTGCCCTACAGCAAAATGTAAACAAGGAAAATCAAAACGCACCACAACAACAACAACAGAGACCAGAATAGATAGAGTGGCGGTGGTAGATAGAGAGATAGATAGATAGATAGATAGATAGATAGATAGATAGATAGATAGATAGATAGATAGATAGACACCATTGAAAATCATTCAAAAACATAGTGATGAGGCAACAAATTGACATCAAGAAGCAACACGTCACATTGAAGAAAAATGGACAGAGAGAGAAACAGTGATAAAGAAAAAAGCATAACACAAAAAAGAGAGATTGATATACATAAGTTGGTGTATGACTTTCTGTGAACTGTTTTAACAGTTGTCGTGGAGGATGCAAAATACAGGGGTTAAGGATCACTTCATAATATAATGAATGATTCACCTCTGTGCTCAGCTCTGAGCAACAGGTATACTGGGATTCAAACATAGGCTAATACCTAAGAAAGCCTAGCCTACTGTGACTACAGGATTGAGTATAATGTAACTAGGTAGGATGTTTAAGTACCACTGTCAGCCCTGAAGTATCCACAATGACCGTACAGAACATCCTCAAGGCTATTTGGCTTTTTATCCAACCTGTGTTGAGTAAAAACCTTTATATAACGTCATCTACATATATGGAAATTAAGAAGAAAGAACAGGAAAGACAGTAATGGGAGGTTGTCCCTAATTTTGGCATTAATCTCAGTGTCTGTGGAGCCCACCTGTCTGTGTCCACGTCCGTCAGGCCCATCGCTGGGTGAGCGGGACCATTGGCGGTTGTGGGGGTGCCTGTGGGAGTAATCGTGTCTGTCAGGGCCGTAGCGCTCCTTGTCCATGGAGCTGTGATGGTGATGGTGGTGATGATGGTGACGACGGTCCTTGGTCCGGCCGCGGTCCCGCTCACGCTCCTTGGGAGGAAGGTCGCCCGACTGCGTGGTCGTGCTGAGGTCTGTGCCCAGACCTAGCAAGGATATGTCTCAGTTTACATTGGCAAAAACAAGACCGCTTGTTATTTTGTCAAGATTTGAGCTACCTGAGGTGTGGACATACACATTAGGATTACAACATCACCAATACAATTAAGATTACAATATCCCCCATAAATTACTATAGTGGATGAAAGATTGTTCTTTTCATGAGGGAAAAGCAAGTCAAAAGTGTTTTGAAAGAAAATGAAAACAAGTTAATAACAAGTACCGGATTTTAAAGGAAAAAAATTAATTGCAAAAATCCACTAAACATGGCAGTCAAATGTACAGCGAAGAAAACTAATTTAAAACAGCATCATCTCTACTGGGTGCAGGAAGCAGATGAGAGTCCTCACCATCAGATTAGAGAGCTCTCCAATTATAGAGACGATTTAGAGTTTAACTGCGCCAGCCCTGTTTCATTCTATTTACAGCTGAAGCATGCAATTTGCACTCGCAATTAGTGATGAAGTGGGCAATGTTCTTTCCAAGGACTTCTTTGTGCCAAGGCTTGACTCGCATCAAATTGAGTGAATATGATAACGACTCTGCTCTCTTAGCTCAATAAATACACAGGTTTCTCTTAATTGTTTCAGCAACTGCTACTGAGTTGCCCTTGACTGTAAAGCAACACTGCAACAATGTTACATCATCACTGGATGTCTATGTTGTCTATGTATGTGTTTATTGTCAATTTTAGGAAATCTCAAATTGTGGCTAAGATACATGTGTTAAACTCCAGTGTCTCCATAACTTCTCAACAGAAATCCTGCTGTGTACTCTCATTTATTTAAGGACTTATCTCATATCAGTCAATGGTTTTGCCTATAGTCACTGATTTGGGAAATAATTAAACAGGAACTTGCGCTGACTGTGCTCTGGCAAAAATGGCTTATAGGAAAACGTCTGAAGGACAAACTCTTCCTGAAGCCATCTAAAAGGCTTGCACAAAAATATTGGGTAACACTTTACTTGAAGGTATCTACATAAGAGTGACATGACACTGTCATGAACACATGACACCGTCATGACACGTGAACCCTAACCCTAACTCTAACCCTACCATTCGTTTTAACCCAAACCTAACCCCTGCCAGTGCCTTGGGGACCAACTCACTGTTTTAATTTTTAGATTTTAACTATTTTATTTTTACTAGCTTTTATTATCCATTTTATACTCTTGGTTTTAAATTGTTGCATTCCAGTTTTAAGTGCCTGACCCCAACCGAGCCCCTCCTTCATCCAGCCTTTTATTTAATTTTTTTATTTGTTTAAATTATTTTTAAACCTTGGACAAGGCATCTCCTATGCTATTCACAACCTCTTAGTATTTTATCTTTTAATTTCTTTTGGTTTTATACTATCCGGATATATCTTTCCTAACCTTAACCTTTATTTTACCTCGTTTTAACCCAAACCTAACCCTAAATTTGACCTTCATAGTAATCCCTACAACACTGTAGTTATTCCAGATTTCACTGTTGAAATATTGAGTCTGGGGGCTTGAGAGGGCTTAAAGAGACAGGCGCTAAAACGGAGCATTTCAGACAGAGGGTGAAGACAGGTATATTCAGACAGACAGTATGAGAAAAAAGAGATTTTTTTGAACATTAAAGCATGAAAACATGTTTTTAGTAGAAACCCAAAATACAAGTATGAACCTGAAAATGAGCATTATGTGGAACCTTTAACAGACAGACAGACATTACCCTACAGCCAAACCAAATATCTGTTCAAGAGCTACGCCAAAAGAGTAAGTACTCCTACAGTAAGTAAGTTGAGCATTGGAGACACATGATGGCATTTACAGCTGTAAACCTTTAGATGTGCAGATGTTTGTCAGATGTTAGGTAGGCCTTAAAGGTAGTATATAGATGTCTACTATGAGTGACTCACCCGTGTCAGCGTCAGTGTATCTGGTCAGGGAGCGCTGTGAGGCCCCGTGACTCCTGTCCCTGTGCCTGCGTCCTCCTCCGTGTCTCCCCTCTTCAGACACCACCCTCTCCAGGGAGTAGTCGTCCAGCCTCACGCCTCGGCCTGTACGCCCGTGGACCAGGCTGGAGGTGGAGCGGCGCATCGGACTGGTGTCGGTGATGGTCTGTGAGGACGAGGGAGAGCGCGGAGAGGGAGATACAGAAAGGGAGAGGGGACAGACAGAAAGGGACAACATACGGTAGGAGAGGATGTGATAAGATGAGGAGAAAAGAGATAAAAAAAAATAGTGGAGGAGAGAGAAAGAAAGAGAGAAGAAGAAAAGAAGTGAGATTTAGTGCATCCTGACTGGTGAAGTCCATCCTCAGCTCTGAGAAGGACGACACTCAACACTCACTTTGCTGACTTTTAAGGAGTGTACGACACTACTAGAGCGCTGTGGTTGAATGTCTGTCAGATTGTGCATTCCTGTGTGTATATGTGGATATAGAATGACAATATCTGACTTGGGTCAAAGAGCAGGGTGGTGTACCCATCTGATCTGAAACAAGTACTATTTGACCCATCTTGAATCATATATTGGCTTACAGTGTTTGCATTCTAATAGCTTGACCCATAGCACCTGAAATCCCTAACTACTAAGCCTTTGACAAGCACATGTAATACCATGCTTCTTCACCAAAACATGGAGGAATGAAACAGACGAGATAAACAGGGAACTGACAGGAAGAGAAGAAAGGGGCAGAGAGACAGAGAGCAAGCATGAAGGAGGGCCATAGAAACCATGCCTCACATGCACCGGCAAATGGCAGCCATATTTCAGATAGATCATAGTCAGGTTGGAAAGCCTTGTTTCCCCCTCTTTTTCAAAGTTAGTACTGTATTAGTAGTCATCAGACCAGCAAAGAACATCAGGTGTTCGATGCTGGTTAGAGAAGCGATGATTAGACAAAGACCCTGAAATTACTCTTATTTTTCCTCACATTTTTTGGTAATATTCAAAATAATAGTTTTTTTTTTTCATTCAAAAAAGAAAATAACAAAAATCTCAGTGTAAATCCTACCAAATTTTTACTGGTTTTAACACATAAAGTGACACATTCATGAAGCACATTACTGCATTACCAACACTATAGACACTTGTAATAACGGATTAGTAGAAAACATCTGGCATCATTTTAACTAATGGATCAACATTATCTTTCTCCACTTTCTACTTGCATTTATTAAGATATTTGTAATTATTTCCTCTCCTATTCTGCTCATCAGAAAAAAAATATTTAGACATAATTAAATATATATTTTGTCCAAAGACTGCTTGTCTCGGTCATTTACGTCTCATATAGGTTTCCCAACACCATGTACAACAGCATGACATAAATCAAATATGGCAGCCACGTGGATAAGGTAAACTGACATTCCATAACCCTTGAGTCTGGTCAAAATGCTCTGCAAGAACCCGACAGGAAAATCAGGAAAAAAAGGATTGACTGTTGTATTGCAAAAATATTTTAACGTAAGGGTGTGTATGTTCAAATCATATCAGTTAAATCAAAGGCAAAGTGTTGGCCTTTCAAAAAGTTACAGTAACGTCCTGTCCTGTTTATTAGGACTATTTATAAATCTATATGAAACTGTCTAGTAGGCTACTATGTGTGTAAAGACATAAAAATGTAATGTGCAAACTTGCTGGAATCATTTTTAATCTGTTTGTGGCTGTGTGTTTGCATCAGATAACATGTCAGGTAAACAGAGATGTACAGCAAAGCATACAAAGGAACTAGCTCCAGTAATACATAATGTATTTTGTAACCAGTCTTGATTCTCTTGCTGGGTTCATGCTCAGGCTCTTGTGACCAGGACAGGATCCTGCTCACACTCTGAACACCCCACACCGGAAAGGTTCACATCACCCTGATGATAAAGCACATGTCAGTCTGTAAAGCAGCAGGCTGGAACAAAGACCCAGACAAACACAAGGAGGATTCACCGTCCTGAGAGGAGCTGTACTCCACACAGACAGCGGTCTGTACACTCTCCGAGCAGCCTAACACAAGCCATGCACGCCCTTTGGATAGCCGGCAGCACAGTACTACACTTAATACACTTACACACATGCGCGCACACACGCACACACACGCACACACACACACTTGAAAAGGATGTGTTACTTTCCACATTTTCTGGGCGTCTATTTTGGAATGACACGTTTCTTTTCAATATTTATGTCATGATAATGAGCCTCACTGTTCCATGGGTTGGAACTAGGGATGTAATAACATTTCAAAACACTACATTTTGTCAAAATGATCAGTGAATACTTGGATTGTCAGTGTTTTCATGCAGCTGTGTGACTTCCACATAGCATTTCAGTCTTTTTGTTACATTTATTTTAAATAAAACGTAATTATATAGCACCTTTTATACAAGAAATGAAGTGCATGAGTAACTGAAGAAATGAAAACAAGTTAAAAGCAAGAACAGGCAATTTAAACAAGTTAAAATGTTAAAAGAAGGATGTCATATTATTACTGTTAGTACTACTACTTCAACTAACGTTAATACTTATATCATTACTCATAATTCTGGTTTTAGAGGCACACAGCTGTGTCTCTTTGCACTACTTTTCCAGTCACTGTTTACTGTAGATGTATATGTCTTATTTTGGGATGGAATTGTTCTTACATTCATAAAAGACATATCACAGTAACATTATCAACCGGTGACTAGTGTGTATAAACAAGCTGTTGGCTGAATTCAATTTTTACATTACACCCCTAGTTGTAACAAATGATGTGCTGAAAAAGTTCCAAACAATGACGTCATGCAACTAAAGTGAGACACAAGTGCTGAACATGACGCAGCCACTCTGTCTCTGTCCAACGTTCACTCCACCTTTCAGGCTTTTGAATAACAGCCTTTCCCTCATTGGTACACTGCTCCCTCCCCATTACATCCACTGCGAAACTCAGCTCTGCCACGTCATGCATGACTAATGACATGCCAGCACACTGCCAATCCCCCGTACGGGCCAACAGTCACACATCAGGCCAGTCCATGCTTATGTCATACACTGTTGACCCGGTCTGCAACGATGCAACCGACTACAACGCACATGTAACACACACAGAGGACCACAAACACACACGCACACACACACACACACACACACACACACACACACACACACACACACACACACACACACACACACACACACGCATGCACGCGCACGCACACGCACACGCTGCATACAAGCAGAACTCCAGGGAAACTCATCACAGAGAACAAACAATGGAGAGCAGAGCGACCTCAACACGAGCAGACACGGGTAAGAGAGAAAGAAAGAGAGAGACTAGGGGACAGCTCAGAGAAGAAAAGGATATACAGAAAAAGGGAGAGGTGATCAAAGTAGATCTGAATCGTGACAATTAGGCCACAGTTGATTCAAAGAGCTTGGCATACCACGTGGGTGGTGTTCACTGCATCACCACAACTCAGATGATGTCTCTTTTTAGGTGCAGAAAAGCACAGTGAACTCACTTCCGAGCTGTTTCATGTGACTGTCAAAACTGTATTATGCAAATACTTGATCCCAGGGAAAAAGAGAGAACATACTGTATATAATATGAACATTTGTCTCCCTAAATAATTGTGACAAGGCACCACCTAAAATTTGATAGCAAGCTCATTTATTGCCTTTAGTAAGGACACATACTGGATGTGCCGTGTAACCCCAACCAACTACTGCACTCGAGTGTGCATGGATTGTCTCAGGCGCTTTGTGTCCTGTGTGTGTTACTATACTGTACATCCAACACTGGTTATGAGTATTGTGGACGTGCACAGGAGAAGAGTTAAGACTGAAAATACAGAGAGAAATGTTTTTACAAAACCTGAGCTCATAGGAACTGTGACTGACTGCTGAGGAAATTGCTAACCCCACCCATTGCCCCCCCCCCCCAAAATCTCTGACTCAAGACTTTTCTCCTGACAATTATAGAATACAAATATCTTAAATGGCTATTGAGGAAAAAAAATGCAGAGCATAAATAGTATCAAAAATGGGGTTTAATTGAATGAAAACCCAGAAGATATTAACTTTAAACTGAATGTCCTACTGCAGTTCAACACCCCCCATATGGTGCCTCCCTGGGGGCAAAACAACCAGCAAACTATATTTTGGTGCAGATCCAGTTTGAAAAATGATTGACAGAAGAATCAATAGGGAAGGGAGAGAGAGACAGAGAGAGATAGAGGTACATACACTGAGGTTATTTCCGCGAGGCCTGTGTCTCCTCCGCTGCAGAGCAGGCAAACACAGAGATGATACGTAAAGCAGAGCAGTGTAGCACACACACACACACACACACACGCGCATACACGCGCACACGTGCAAACACACACACACACACACACACACACACACACACACACACACACACACACACACACACACACACACACACACATACACACACACACACACAGAGCATAGGCCCAACATAGCCGCCAGGACCGAAAGAGAATAAAGGCAGACAGAAATGAATAAATAGATAAAAGGAATGAGAAACAACGACAGAGATATGAGGAGGAGAGGGGGGGGATAATGAGATTAATTTGAGTAGATAAAGTTTTGGAAGGGAGGGGAGAGGAAAATAGAAGGAGAGGGAGGCAGGATATGTAAAAAGGAAAGGAAAATGATGAAATAGACAGTACAGAGGTTAAAAGGAGGAAAACATGTCCAAAAATAAGCGGTGAAGGGGGGACAGAGAGAGGAGAAAGAGACAGAACCCAGTTCATTTAAAGAAGGCCAGTGCACACATATAAGAGCCAGGTGGGTGTGCTAGTGAGCGGGAGAGGACAGAGGACAATATCACTTGCAGAGGACAGAGGACAATATAAGATGCATGTCCACACACGCACACACACACACACACACACACACACACACACACACACACACACACACACACACACACACACACACACACACACTTACCGAAACAGCATGAGCTCTCTGTAAGGCAGAGCAGTGTTAGAAGGCAGTAAGTAACAGTGTTAAGACACACATATACTGTACATGCAACACACACACACACACACACACACACACACACACACACACACACACACACACACACACACACACACACACACACACACACACACACACACACACACACACGTTGTTCTACACTCCCACTGCAGTCTACCTTTATTTATGTTCAGCTACTATCTAATAATATTAACACCACGACTTGTAATGTATGTTCCAGGACTATTACCAGAGGATTAACAGTGTTCAAAACTACAGGCACCAAACCTGGACCAGGTAGTGCTTGTTTTAATGAGCATGGACTGTGTCCAAATGAGTGGAGCCTGCCCAAAATATAAAGAGAAGTTAAGAGAGAACAGATTGTCCACTCTCTCCATTTGAAAAGACAAGTATACAAAGAGTGCATTCACAGCTGAATTGCACTCTGAGGGTATTTAGAGAGTGAAACGTGTTTTTGTTGTGTCGGCTCTAAGCTCCGGCATATTGGATTTAAAATGAGACAATAACTGCAGTATGAGTGTAAAGCGCTAACCGTCAGCTTTGATTTGAGGGTATTTACATCTGCTTCATATAAACAGTGTAGGAACTGTATCCTGTTTTATATACAGTATATTTTAAGGGACAAAAAGCAAGAATTAAACACTTTAAACACTAGAAGAATAATTAGAAATGGACACGTTCTCTACTCTTGTCACACTCCTCTGTGTATGTGTGCACATCACACTTCTCTTATACGCTCTCCTATCTCATCCTCTGAATGCTCATACAAAAACACTCCATGGAGTAACCAGAATACCAAAGTGAGAGCAACATGACTGGATGCAGTGACATGTGGGAGTATGGAATGAATGGGTGTGTGAGTGTGTGTGTGTGTGTGTGTGTGTGTGTGCAACTGCAGCCAGAGGCTTCATGGTAAAGTCCTACATGGAAAATATCTTCTGAACATCACAGATGTAAATTTCAACACAAATTCATGACCAAAACAAAGTTGAGCAGTAATCAATGTGCAACCCACGATCTGAGGGCACACAGATCTGCTCTATGTGAGCAGGTTTTTTGAAACAATTCGCCCACAGGCTGTGAGAAGTGGACAGTTGGACTGGCAATGTCCCTGTATCATCCACCATATTTTCTATTTTAGACCTGTAACACAGATATAACCCTAATCAGATATAAGGACATAAGGACATTTCCTATTAAGGTTAACCAGAGATTGTTATTAAGTGCCCTCTCGAAGTCTAAAGCCACCAAACCTGCTGGAAGAAATTCATGAGATCAGATTTAAAAGTCTGTGTGTAATTAGGATTTTACAGGTTTGCACCTATCTGTCCCTGCCTGATCTCAACTTAAATTGCAGAATATGTAAAAGCTGATTTTAACGATCTAAGTGCACGGCGTGAAGCGCCTGGTGCAGGTGCGTTTAGGGTGTGCACTTTTGCTTTAGACTAAAAAAAGGGTCCATGTCTTAATTGATCAGGTGTGTTTTGGGCGTAACATGCAATAAACCAATCAGAATGTCTTCTCCCATTCCCTTTAAAAGCCAGGCATGTTTGTACTTTGGCGCATTGCTATTATGATGGCGGATTTGCTAAGCAGGAAGGAGAAATTTTC